>NW_025048140.1:0-632 GCF_018831695.1 Puntigrus tetrazona
GAGGAGAGCAGCAATAAACATGTGGTAGATGGTCCTGATGTGACTGATCTCAAATAACTCACTGGAGAGAGACACACGTGAACAACACATTAATCTTACTCAATTATCTATTAGAAAATATAAAAAAACATTTTACAGTCTTTGTAACCATGTCAAATATCCACATCTAATTTTTATATTTTTATGCAATATTCCTAAAGCCATGAGCTTTTATCACTGTTTTGCAGCTTTATATAGTCCAGTTGATTAGATTTTGGATCATTTGCATCTTTAATGATGCAATAACATTAATAATCACATTTTGTTTTTATTTGATTTGATGCCATTTGTACAACTTTTAATGCAACAAAGCTTATATAATCTAAATCAATTCGTAGCCTATAAAGAAATAATATTATTAATCATATTCTTAATTTTTATTTTACACAACATTAATTAATCCTTAAAATACAGGTCAATAATGCTATGAACTGATTCATTGCCCCTTTTTCTCATATATTACTGTAACTATATACTAGGCTGTTGAGTGTAAGATGTTAAATGATTAATAGATGTGGGGTAAGAGAGCCCAAATATTGTCGGTTTTTATCATTATTTAAATGCAGAACGTTTTTTTGCACGCCATTTTTTTT
>NW_025048141.1:0-356 GCF_018831695.1 Puntigrus tetrazona
GTGGCGTGTAGAGCTGGTTATCATCAATGCTATGATGCTATGATGTGTTAAACACAGATCCCGTGGGTAACATATACAGTGAAAACAATATCGGTGCCAAGACCGAACCCTGGGGAACACCATGTGTAGAGCGCTCTCCAATGCCGACTGCAAATCTATCGAGATAAGGGAGATAAGTCATTGGGTTGGTTGCTATTTGGTTGCTAGGGTGCTTCCTCTCCAGTGAACGAGTAACGAGTCTCTGGCGAGTCGGCGGAAGTATTAATACTCACTCCAGCAGAGAGCATCGGGCCACAAACACCTTCCCCTGATCCAGTTTGTGCCTGAAAACCAAAAGATATGCATGCATTTAAACC
>NW_025048142.1:0-470 GCF_018831695.1 Puntigrus tetrazona
CGAAGCTGCCGGGAAGCGACATCGTCGCGGCGGGGCTTACCTGTCGTGGGTGTGTGTGTGATCCGGGTGTGTGTGTGTGTTTCTGTAGAGCGACTGCATGGAGTCTGAGAGCGCTCGCTCCAGGAGCTCGGTCAGACGTGATTGGACGCGGCGGAGCAGCTCCGCTTTCATCCTCCTGGTCACACACACATTCATTATTATTTATCAGTTATCATAATTGTTGTTGTAGATTACAGTGCTAATAAAAGTAAGTGGTAATGTAATTTTACTATCATGCATTATATATTTCATTATTACATTAAGCCGATTTAAGTCAAATGTGTTAAATTCATTTTATTAAATTTATTAAAGCTGATTAGAATGAGAAATAATCATTTAATAAAAGGATTTATTGATGTATTATTATAAGTTGATAAAACAATGCATAAATTTTACTAAATTAATCCGATCTAAATAAACATTAATTTCAT
>NW_025048143.1:0-237 GCF_018831695.1 Puntigrus tetrazona
CATGAGGGTTCAGGACAGCAGTGTAAGCAGCGAAGTTCGCCGGAGAGCCGGAGTATGGCTGGACATTGACTCCCCACAGAGACGGGTCAAGGTCAAACGCTTCCAGAGCTCTCTTCTGACACAAGAGCTCGATCTGATCAACCACCTCTGCCCCGCCGTAATACCTACACACACACACACAGACACACACACACACACACACAACACAACACACACACAGACACACACACACACACA
>NW_025048144.1:0-741 GCF_018831695.1 Puntigrus tetrazona
CAACCAGCTAAAAAAAAAAAATAATAATAATAATAATACAATGAATAAAATAAAACAGAAATTATTAAAAAATAAAAACCCAAATTAAATTCTAAAGTACATTAAAAATATTAAAAAGATAAAAATACAATACATATAAAATAACGCATTTAATTGAACAATTAAATGTAAATGAAATTAACAAGATGTATTATTTTGTATTATACAAAATAATACATACAAATAACAGATACAATAAATTAAATTAAAATAAAGATAAACAAACAAAAAAACTTAAAATGATAAAAATAACAAAGATTAATCACTCAAAATCTGAAATTGTGTTTTTTGTAATTATTTCTGAATAAACTAATATATATATAGAGACACACACAGACCTTTTTCCTGGGTATCCTTCAGAGTATTTGTTGTTGAGACAAGAACCCTGAGCCTCGAGAGCTGCACGACTGCAAAAGTTCTGTTCACACACACACACACACACACACACACACACACACACACACGCACGCGCACACACACGCGCACACACACGCGCACACACGCATGTTCTTATTTTAGCATATTTTGTTGACCCTGGAACAACATTTTAATCCAAAAATGTAGTGTTGACCTTACCTCTACACCTAAACCTGACCTTTCCCGTGAGTACTGCCTAAGATTCATTTATTTAGATTTTATCATTATTAAACGACGATGATCTTTTTAGGGGTGATTTCTCTGATTTATTAATAAAAAAAAAAA
>NW_025048145.1:0-591 GCF_018831695.1 Puntigrus tetrazona
AGAAAATATAAAATAAACACTAAAAGTTATAAATAAATGCCATGATAATATATGAATAATATTAAAACTATAGTGAATGCAACTAATGTAGTTCATATAATATATTTAAGAAGGACAGGTTGCACGACGTCCTCAATAACCACGAATAAAACTACATAGAATAAAATAAAAAATGACTCCAACTAGTATAAAAAGCACATTAACCTGCGTGGCTTGATTTGAAACCAATGAGGACAGTTAAGTATTGCTTTATGTGGAAATATCCTTTCAAAACAACACCATTTTTGGGCAATAAATATTATGGCACCGCGTTGAAGCAAAAGCAGTCCCCAACGCACGAATGAATGGTGTAATGAAGGAGATATTGATGAGAAATCACCTCGGAGGCGATGAGCTCCAGTCCTCGACACTGTCTGTCCTTCTCCTTCAGCAGGAGATCCCACATCTCAGGATCATCTTGAGACAGACTCTCCTGTCCCGTCCACGAGCGCTCGTCATCGGAGACCGCGGCCGCTGAGTGCTGGGACCGGACGCCGACCGAAGCGCGGCACGCCGGCTGAAACACACACGCACACACACACACACACACAC
>NW_025048146.1:0-216 GCF_018831695.1 Puntigrus tetrazona
GAGCTGTTACTTTATACTGACCAAATAATATTTTCCATCCTTTAACCCAAGCCTAAAGAAATCCCGTTAGTGTTCTTGCGGGTTCAGATGAAAATAATTGACTATATTTCACAGGGAACAGCGGCCTGGCCCCACAATGCCAGAATATTCAGATTTGACTATTCTTGTGGGATCTTTGGTAATAAAGCAGTACACACACACACACACACACACACA
>NW_025048147.1:0-3029 GCF_018831695.1 Puntigrus tetrazona
CACACAAGACAAACAAACACTCAGAGTCTCACGAGTAACGAGATTTATTACAACGCAGACATTCTCATAATCACTAAACATAACTCTAATTAAAAGAGCGGCGCTCGTCCGCCGAGAGACCGACGCCTTCCTTCAAACTACTGATTCTTTCAGGAGTTCAGTAAACCTCTTTATGAATAGGTGATTGAATCATTGATTCACTGGATTTGTTCAAAACCTGGATACATTCAGAAACACAAAAAGTCTGCTGTTGCTTTATAGGTAATATTTTTACTTGCAGACCATACTGGGTCTAAAATAATGAGCATCTTTAACCCAATATCTTAAGTCTTAAGTCCTGCAACATGTTTGTCAGCACTGTATGAAATATCATCTCATTAAAATACTTATTTTTCATAACTAATTAAATGTTAACTAACTGCATAAAATTGATACATCCTTAAAATATTTTATGGAAACATTTGCTTAAATGTGCATCATTCGATATATTAAATCATATTTTTAAATATAAAATGTATACATATAAATATAAAAATAATATAATGTATAAAATGAATCATTCCTCTAAAGAAAAATATTTTATAATTGAGCAAATGTTTCATTAACATTAAAGGTTATATAGCTGTTTGGATTAATATATTACATAAGAGCGGTATGATTCATATGGATTTATGATGGTGTAATAATAAGCACAATATAAATATATCCCCATGAAGCACAGATCTGATGCCTGAAGGCGTGTAAACAGGATCTTGATTGAGAACGGGTTTTTTTAAAGAAGCAGAAAAATATAGAGAGTGACTGAAGTATCTGACATACAGACAGAAACATGAAATTAATTCTTCAGTTCTACTCGGTGTGTGAGTGTGTGTGTGTGTGTGTGTGAGAGAGAGTGTGTGTGTGACGGGCCGTTGGTGAGATACAATAATCAGCATGACGCTTTAATTCTGCTCCAATCAGCAACTCTCGACAGAAACTTTACAGCCAAGTGGAAATTCAGCATAACTGCTTATCTAATCTCTCTCACACACACACACACACACACACACACACACACACTCTAAGGGTTTCTGGGTGTCGTTTCTTTCGTCGCCGCTTCATGTTTGACAAGTTTCAAGGGTGCTCACTTTGTGAACTCAGATCCTCCTCTGCATTCAAGAACCAAAAAACCACCGTGGTTTTACCATGTTTTTGTGTTTGCAGCAAGCGAGTCCCACAGTATTCTCTGAAGTCCAAAAGAGAAGCATGAGAACGTCAGGACGCGGAGTTCAGCCGATTCAACACAAACACACGACGCATTCAAACGCATTTCCACTGAAGAAAGTGCTCGTCCACAAATACACGATGTTCCTCTATCCTCTGTATCTTCAGTGAAAAATAAGATTTGATTTTGTCTTTATTTTTAAAGCTACCGAATCTATTAATTCTACAGCTTCTTTATATTCCATATGATCTGTATATTAGGGGTGCCACCGTTCTAACATCAAACCCTTCGGTATGACATCCACGGCTCGATGCGCGCTGGGGAACTGACTTTTTTTTTAGTTTCGCATGTGCATAGTGTTGCTTATGTTATAAAAAGCGATCTTCCTTTGTAACGAGAAGCGCTTCTAAACCTACCGTCCAACACAAGAGAACATTATAGCACGCTTTTTCTTCACTAGAAGATATATTCTACGGAGTAATAAAGATTACGTCAGCATCATTTTAACACTATCTGAGAGGTTATGAAGAACACTGATGAACTGATAGATCTGTTTATTGTTTAACGTTATTTCTTCTTTTTATTCAGTGAGGGCGTCCCCTGGTGTCCAGTAGGAATGAAACACACATTACTTGTCAATAATGGCTTGCTTACTGGTTATAAAAGGTAAAAAAAAAAAAAAAAACTCTCTTAAAAGAAACTTTAAGTACACAAGTAGAGTAGAATCGCCTGCATAATATTATTATTTGTGTATTTTAATGATTTTATCGTTATAACAGTGTTGAACGAAGCTGTCTAAACCTTTAAGTGCACTAAACATCGTTACTGTACCGCGGTGGACTTTAACTATTTATACTTTAATAACTCCTCTCACTTTGACCTCCGACCCGGCGTTTATCTGAACTCGTCTTTAGGGCGCACTATTCTTCAGAATGATCTGGAGCCGCACCGAACCGAACGCTTCATAATTAACAGTAATAACACTAATGGAGGCCCTCACGGGGCCCTGACGAATCGCTCACTTAAAATATGTTATTAAAAAACAATTAGCTCATCGACGCCGGCGCATTCGTCTGAAAGACGGACTCCAGCATCACATCGAACGTCCGTCCGTCCGTCATTCGGTGCGACCGCGGGGCATAACGGCCCCCGGGGGCCCCCCGTCATCTAATGACTGCGACACAATCAACAGCGTTAAAACCTGAGACGACTCCGAGACGCTTGCATGTTTCCCATCAGCCCCTACGACTGAACACACAGATTTTAATTGCATTATGTAGTGAATGCCTTGTTATTGCAAACATGTAGAACGATGTCCTGCTGTATTTCAGACTTCATGTCCTCTATACACACACACACACACACACACACACACACACACACAGAGCAATGCAAGATGCTTTGTAAAAGATCTGCAAAATGCATTAATGCAAAGTTAAACAAGTAAAAAATTAAGCAAATTCAAAAAGTAATTTAAGAATTCCACAAATAAGTAAAATACAGAAAATAGTGAAATGAACAATTAAACAAGTACACAATGAAACAGTTCAATGAGTAAATAAATCAAACTAATTTTAAATTTAAATTGTAATAATTAATAAACCGGTATATAATTAAACAGTTAAATAAGTAAAACACTAAACACCTGATAAATACAGGAATTTAAATGTGAAAAAAGGAATGAACTGAGTGATAAGACATCTGTGTGTCGGCTCGCTAGGCCACACACACACTCTCACACACACTCACTCACACACACACTCACACACTCACACACACACTCACACACACACTCACACACACTCACACACACACTCACACACAC
>NW_025048148.1:0-1617 GCF_018831695.1 Puntigrus tetrazona
ACACTGCGACAGCAAAGGACACGGCCCATCAGTGTGTGTGTGTGTGTGTGAGTGAGTGAGTGAGTGAGTGAGTGAGTGAGTCCCAGAAGTCTCTGCAGTCTAACAGATGCAGCCAAGACCCGCCCCCTCAGACAGGAAGTGACCCTCAGACTGACAGGTGACGTGACAAACCACTGATCATCATCATAACTAGAATAACTGGGACTGATGTACTGATCAAAAAGTGACACTTAAATATGTTCAAAGACTTCGAAATTAATGCTTTCTAAAAGAAATTAAAGCTTTTATTCATCAAGGACGCATTAAAGTGACGAAAAGTGACAGCAAAGACATTTTTAATTTTACAAGATTTGTCTTGAATGCTGCTCTTTTGAACTTTCTATTCATCTGTGAACGCAGAACAATACAACGCATCACGGTTTCCACCAAAATATGAACCGTTTTCAACATTGATAATATTCAGAAATATTTCTTGACTGGAGGAATGATGCTGAAAACACACAGAAATAACTTACACTTTAACACACATTCACTCAGAAAACAGCTGATTTAAATTAGAACTTTTTACTCTAATTTCCAATAATTAAACGCAGCCTTTGTGATCAGGAGAGATTAAAAACATGAATAAATCTTAATTATTTCAAACTTGAAAAACTTTGAAAACGGTTATGTAGCGGCGTTTAAAAGTAACACTTTCTGTGTTTATATGTATTTCATCTGAAATTGTGATCAAATAAATTAACAGAGTCCAGTATTTGACAACCAGAACGAGGCTTCTTAATTCAACAAAATAATAAAATACAACATTAAAGATAATAAATATTCAGCACTTTATCATTTTACTTTTACAACACACTGAGAGAAAACAGGATGAAATGACAAATAGATGAAACGAGGGTCAGACCGGAGCTATTTTGGGAGTCATAGATGACAGATCTCTCACACACAGACACACACTCACACAGACACACACTCACACAGACACACACACACACACACACACACACACACAGACACAGACACACACAGACACACACAGACACACACAGACACACACAGACACTCACACACACAGCTGATGAATGTATCGTCATCCCAGGCCTTCTTTCTCAGAAAAAAGAAAGAAAAACATTTCATTTTGCTGATTATTTTTGTTATTTCCTTTCTCTTCAGAGCAAAGAGTCAATTTTCCAGATGACTGCTGTCCATCACGCCGGCGCGAGGCAATAATCAGCGGCGCAGAGCGGGGTCAGGAACACGGCTCCGATCGCACGACTAACCGGCAAATTACCGTCCGCCCCGGCGTCAGGACGAGACACTGAGACAGCGCCGGGCCAAAGACACTGACACCAACAATCAGGAGAGAGAAGAGACTATTTCCCCGAGAGACCAGAGACATTATCACCCTGATCCAGACAGACGGAGCACGCCATTCAGTTACTAGAACCTGTGTTACCACTTACACTGTACTACACTAAAAAGATACAGTACAGACATTAATGGGTTAATGGCTAGTTTACATACTGTGAAAACACACACACACACACACACAGACAGAGACACACACACAGACAGAGACACACACACAGACAGAGACAACACACACACACACACACA
>NW_025048149.1:0-612 GCF_018831695.1 Puntigrus tetrazona
CATAGGATAGTAAAATAATGTAAATAATAAAATATAACTAAGAAAATTTATTTTTTGGGTCTGACACAATTTCAAGAATAAACAGGCTAGTATTTCCTGTCCTGTGACTGCTAAATTATGAAAAATATTCTGATAACATTTATAAGACCTCAGAGAACAGTATGAAAAAAAAACCAAACAAAAAAACCCCGGCAGTTCCTGACCCCTTTAATGACACAAACTAGCATGTTGATCTCCTGCATGCTTAGGTCCTATGTATGTGATATGATGCAGGGCACTGGCAGTGAGGATGACGAGGATGAGGAGGAGGAGGAGGAGGAGGAAAAGGAGGAGGAGGAGGAGGAAAAGGAGGAGGAGGAGGAGGAGGAGGAGGAGGAGAAGGAGAAGGATGATTGTGACATGGAGGTTCCTGATCAGGGACATAAGAAAGATGAAGTACGTACTCTTACAGTGGTGTTGTGGTGCAGAAGCTTTGTGTTGGAATGTTTTACATGCAAATGGGATGCTTACAGCATTGAAAAAGAGCAGGATAATATATTAGTATATTATTTATATATACTTAATGCCCATATTATTAGGTACATTTGATCAACTAATAAATAACTGAAATAT
>NW_025048150.1:7500-60000 GCF_018831695.1 Puntigrus tetrazona
AACTATATTTAGTATGAAATAAACGTTTTAAGTAGGTTTGTTGGTCAGAGAGCTTATATTCTGCAGTATATATTCTGTGCTGTTCTTGAGGGAACCGGAGCGACGTGAACTTCTATCTCCGTCTGCAAGCACCTGTTTCCACGAGCAGCTCCGTCAGATCAAGTCTTCTCCTCCAAGCGTGTTCTTAGCGTGTGCACAGAGGTAATTAAAAGGTGGGAGACATCCCAAAGCCCAGCGGCGTTCAGAGAGACCCTGAGGGTGCTAACGTCCTCCCGCTCAAGGAGACGAAAGTGGGCTCGTCCTCGACGGTCCTGAGCAGAACCGACAGAAGAACAGCAACATACAAAACATGTGCTCATCTGAAATATGTATGTGTGATATATAAATGAAGGTATGACTCCAAACACCTGGATATTCTGAGTTTGTGATATCGTTAGCTGAGCTCCAGACTTTCAGACACGATTCACCAAATAAAAGCAGTGTTTTACAGAGATCTTTCAGCCTTATTCTGAATCATTTACTCACCCTTATGACATTATTACAGTGAAAAACTAACATTTAATCAAAGTTGACACCATTTCAAATTAAATTAAACTATTTTCTTGTCTTTGCATCCAAATATTTTAGTTTCATACTAAATATCGTTCATGAACGTGTGTGTTGGAGGAGTGTGTACACATCCATCCTATAACCATAAAAATCCACCCAGTGCTTTTTTAAAACTTTCTCAAATCGGTTTGTTCTCAGAATGATGTAGTTCTGCACTGGCCCCTCCATGATAGTTGATTGACAGGTCGTCTTGCCTTAGCCCCCGCCCCGAGTGATCACTGAGTGGACTAGATGTCTCTGTTTAAGAGACTGAAGTGTTTTGTTGTTGGATGTAATAATGAATAAAACAGTCATCTTTTATTCCTGATATGTGAGCCGCTGAAGACACAGAGGATTAACTAATAATTACTTCATTTTTAGTGGAATGAACCGCTCCTGATCTACATGTGTCTATGTTCACACAAATCATTCATAATCCAGCTTCATCTACAGAAGAAGTGTGTTTAAAGGTTTTATGAACCTTTGAAAATCACTTTTCCTAAGAATGTGCGAGTCAGCCAGTTTCACAGCTGGTGTTTACAGTCATAGATATATATATATATATATATATATATATATATATATATATATATATATACTTAATCAGCAAGTTATTTACTTGTATATTTTTTAATATTCATTGGTTATTATTAGTGTGAATGAATGTTCCAAGATGGCAGAGGCGTCGATGCTCGAAGGAGGCATCTTCACGTATTTATGATCTGCTCGTCACTCCACGGAAGAGGGGGGCGGAGTCAGCAGAGCTCATTAGCATTTAAAGCAACACGGACTAGAATGGCGGGCTGAAAACAGCTGAAAGTATGAAGAAGGGTTTTTACACTGCCATCAGAAAAGTTTAATCAAAGTATGTTGTTGACCTTTCTTTAAGACCCTGATCATCTTGGTACATCAAATGGGCATCATATTTACTCACACATCACTCTACATCAGGGCTGTCAAAGCCCTGCAGAGTTTAGATGCAACCCTAATTAAACACACCTGATCCAGCTGATCAAGTACTTCAGACATACATAGTATATGTGTTTTAGCTCCGGCCCTCCAGGACCTGAGTTTGAGACCCCTGCTCTACATCATATCATAAGACCAACTTACAGATATAAAAATTATGATTCAACTTTGTTTGGAGTACTACTTACACTCAATGTTTATTAATATTAAATTGTGTTTTAATTTCACTATTAATGAGGATCTTGATTTTTAATGCAATTATATCTGCAATATTTCAATTTTATCACAAAAAATATACTATTTCTGCACAATTAAGATGCACAAAGTACAAATTTAGCTGTTTCAGTTTCGCAAACTTAAAGTATATCAGTTTAGTATACTAAAAGTATAATTGCAGGGTATTTTACTTTTATGTAAATGTATTTACTTAGAATTAAATAAATGTCATTTCAATACATTTTTCACTAGGGAAGCTAGAAGAACAGGAAAAGGATGTGAATAAATAAAGATGAACTCTTCATCAGAGTTTGTTTCTCTGTGTGTATTAATTGTGGTGATTCTTTAACAAACCAAACACACACACACACACACACACACATACTGGTGTTTAAAATACGAGTGAAACATCCTGAGTCAAAGGACGTACCGTATGTCCTCGTCTGCCAGCGTCCCGTGGTAAAGGGTCATTCTGTCACCCATCCACCACGGTGAGGAGACATCTGTTACTATCACCAGCTCCGGGCAGTGAGCCAGTGAACCAGCGTCTGCCACGATGACCAGAACACGACCCTGGACACACACACACACACACACCTGCTCCTGAAACATGGAGCAGACATGGGCTTGTATTATTTACATTTTCTGTGGGCTTGTGAATGTTCATTAGAGCAGGTCAAATGAAAGGATCCGAGCATCACACAACAAGATCCTGAACTCTGGCCCTGGATCAGATCAAGGCTCCTCATGAGCAGATTCCTGACAATCATCATCAACTAAACTTTATTGGTGAGATACTGGTTTACTTTATTCAGTCCATACAGACTTCATATTTATTATACAGTTCTTTCAATTGATCACAAATCTTCTGAGTTTCTGAAAGCTGATTCTTAAACAGCAGAAACACACCGAATGTGCAAAACACTAATTCTCACACTTTGGCTCAGTTTTCAATTTCATGAAACACGTTTGCAAAACATAACACACAGTTCTCTTTGTAACACACACAAATCAAAACAGGAATTATTATTATGGCAAAGATGTTGGCAAAAGTCGCTTTTAAGATGTGTCTGTGATATTTTGAATGCAGTTTTTGGATTTGTGAGTAATGTTTTAAAGAAAAGGAGCTGAAAAAACTGTAATAGAAATAAAAGCATCCAAGCAGCAGATAAAGACCACATCTTTTAGCGTGCTTGTCGTTGCTAGGACACACTGTCAATCATCCTACTGTACTACCTGTCTGCTTGAACCTGTCCCCGCTTACCTCCTTCAGGCCATTTCTTTTTCAGTTATACCTGTTTCCGCTCACATTATCAACACCTCTCTTTAATCTGGGACATTTCCCACAGCATTCAAGGAGGCTCAGGTAATCCCACCATCTCCAATCCAGCACTTTTACCTTCTTCCATTCATTTCAAATTGTTTCTCGCTCAGAACAACCTCCTGGACAGCATTCAATCTGGTTTCAAGAGTGGCCGCTCAACTGCCCTGCTCTCGGACTGAAGTCCTCATCCTGCTGGATCTGTCTGCTTCTTTTGACACAGTAAACACCAGATCCTCCTGTCCACCCTCAGAAAGATGGGCATCTCAGGAACCATCTTCTTCTTGTTACTGGGGTTCCTCAAGGCTCAGTGCTTAGACTGCTTCTTTTCTCTACTAACGTGTCATCTTTAGGATCTGTCATTCAGAATCATGGCTTTTCTTATAATTGATATGTTGATGAAACTCAACTCTACTTCAATTTCAATCAGATGATCCGACAGTAACTGTTCAGATTGCAGCCTGTCTGAAAAACATTTCTAACTGGATGAAGCTTCATCACCTTCAGCTCAGCCACGCTAAGCTTCAACCTCTCTTTACGGTTTGTCCTTCCTTCCATTTTAACATGGTAAAAAGGGTGTTTCTACACCACTATTGAGAATTTTTAACCAATGTATGTTATAGACTTTTCATTGAGACCCTAAAGAATCAACTTGTCGTTTTCCATGACAGAAAACGTCTTAATCTCACAATTTTTTTTATCTTTCTGAGTATTATATCTCATAATTGCACGAAACAATTACATAAAACACTTCTGTAGAAATAGACTTCCATACGCACACTTAATTAGCATCAAATAAATATAAGCGCTGTATGAAACCATCCATTTCAAGCTAAATGAAATGTTTTGTTGAAACAGTCTTTGCATCGGAGTCCATTTAGAAACAGATCTGATTTTATGAGCGCTCACGTGACTGACGGTCAAGCAGCTCTCTGCCTCTGTGAATGACAGTCTCACCTCATTTATAATTCGAGCAGCTGATTAATTATGTGCAGGAGCTCATTAATTACCGTCAGCACCAGACTCAATACGGCAGGAAGAACTGTTCAGATCAGTGTGTCGTCTTTATCTGTAAAAGCAGCCGCAGACATACTGGTGTTAGCTCTAGACAAACACTTGTTTTATTCCAGCACTTACTGCAGAACTATATTAAAAATAAGTGAAGACGTGTATCATGAACCAATGTTCTGAAGCAGATGTAAAATAACTTTTCTTCTTGTTCTGTTTTAATCTGACCGGCAGCGACATAAACAATAAAATCATCATTAAAAAGAACAAGACAGCAGCTTGAGTGCAGCACACATGTACCTCATTAACCTTGTCATTAAACATTAAACGATGATCTACAGTATAGAGCCGCTGAAACCATAGCAACAGTGCATGTCCATCACCTGGAGTTTAGCGCTTCTGTTGGCTTTAATTGCTGTTTTAGTTGCTGCGATCTGCATCTCTGTGATGAAGGCATTGGGCTAAATGATGGCGGTGTGTCTTCAGAGATCATCAGAGCAGGAAAACAGCTTCTCCTGAGCCATTAGAGGTCTGCTGATCTCCCATGAGACGGGCACAGGGCTGTATAAAAGTAGACTGTGACGTTCTCCAACACAATAATTAACAGGCCTGGACTGTCCTTAATCATAAATCACGCTTTATATTCCAGCATTTGCTCACCAAACCCAGTTTATTCACAATAACGTGTTCTCCATACGACGACGACCATAAAAGCACCTCGTGTGACCCTTGTGCTGAAGATTCATTCTAAAGACCCTAATAAATGAAATGAACGAATGAAGAAGTTGAATGGATTTAGAGGAATTAAGAAAGAGGAAAAGAGTCTACAATAAGTCTACACTAGACACGAAAACAGAGCCCTTTTCAAATCATTGTTCTTTTTGTAAATATAATGCATTAAAAGTTCCTGTCCGAGATGTTTTAAGAGCGGTACACAAACATGACGGCTCAGTTTGGGTAGAGCAGAAGAAAAACTGAACGTAAATGAGCTTTTTTGAGTTATTAAATAGTGGTTTACTGAACAAATTCTTCTTTCTTTATAATTATGAAAATCTACCTCAGCTCATGCTTAACCTTTTATATGAATACAATTAACAAGGAAGCCAAAACTTTAAATGCTATAATTATCAACACTTTATTTATTTATAAAAGCTTTTAACTTGACTTGTAAATGATAAAACTTTTATATGTTGAAATATATTAATTTAAAACGGTCTCAACTTGTATCATATATCCTCATGTTATAACAGATTTAATTAAACATTAAATAATTAAGGAATCACTAAAAAAAGTCTAATAGGGTCGAAATGCTCTTCTCTAGACTTCATTTCTCCAGTAAATTAATGAGTTATGGACACTGATGAGGTAAATGAAATACTGTACATGACATTTTATTTACAAGCTGTTTTATAGACGTCTTTCCACGATTGAAAACTGCTTGTTTATTGATTACACGAGGCATGATATGTTCCTTCTTGTTTATTTTGTATTAAAACTAGTAGTGTTTAAACAAAGGCTATAATCAGCAATCCATCTGTCACGGTTTAGAGTAACGGAGCACTCGACAAGTAAAATAAACTTAAACAGATTTAATCCTCTTCAATGGACAGAACAATAATATGCAGGCAGACAGGCAGATAGTGGACCAACTGAATACAAACACACAGGAAATTGACTAAATGAACAAGAAACAGGTGAAGACAATGAAACAGTTAACAGGATTCCGTTCAGGACACACGGTGCATTTGAGACAAAAAACAACAACAAAGAGTCCGAAGACGTGACACCAAAAATTTGTCTTTGTTTCTAATCAGAGCTCATAAAACCATATAAAACCATTAGTTTCTAATGAATTTCCACTCGTGTTGTAGTTAAAAAACAACGGTGTGTTTGTTCGTTACACATGAGCCTTCAGCACAAATACACAAACCATCACAGCACTCGGAGGTTTTCTGTCATGGCCCAATTAAACCCACCTTTTGATTTGATTGGATTTGACATTAATGAGTCTTATTAGAAACAACGATAACCGTAAAAATGTAACTTTTTAGTCAGATGTCGCCAAACATCAAATATTGAGGTGGACATGAAATAATGACCAGTATATGAGGAGCATTACACAAAAATAAAACAGTGGTGAAATGAGGAAGAAGTGCTGTTTTTCTGTCGGTGCTGACACGGATGAACTCCTCCTGGAAAATATAACGAGCCGTTTGGAGAGAAACAGCTGAAAAACACCAAGCGGCTTCCCACGTATTTCTGGAGTGAAAGTCAAGCTCAAAATAATCCCAGCATTAGAATCTTAACATTACAAGATCATTATGAACGTTCACAGGTCGAATCGGTTTACAGGCGGCTAACAAACCGAAGCTCAGGGTGACTGGTACTAGATGAAATAAAAAGCCATTTCCTTCACAAACAGAGCGCTTTCATCTCTCAAGGCTACTCTGGATGTTGATTTCCTTTCGTGTTACAGAGAAACCCACGTCCTCGTATTAAAGACCTTCCACCCGAGCTCAGAATAGCGCTTTATCTCGCGCTCGGCGCCTGATGAAGTGTGACTCCTGAGAGACAGGAGAGCAGCGGTTATGCACAGATGCCAAAGTTGAGCATCTGAAAGGAAGCGCTGACCTTTAACCTCGGCTAAATGAATCTCGCCGCATCTGAAAGCACCGAGCGGCTCAATACGGAGCCCATTTCTGCTGGATGTTTGGGAAGGTGTAATCAATCCAGCCCTGAACAACACAGATGCATCTGAAAGCTGGAGATAACACACACACACACACACCGAGAGATACTTCCTCCTGATCGTTACACAATCACGACAGCCTTTAGGCCTGAATTCAAGAATCATGCACTTCAATTGCATTTGGATTACACCGCTTTTAATATAACTTCAGTCAAACATAGAGGAAACTGTTCAGATTTCTAGAAGAAATGAATGTGTTTTAAATGCATTTATCGTGTATCATCTATAAATGCACTTTTTATCAAATATTTTAGCGGAATGAATATTGCTTGTTTCACAAATTTTAACCATATTCAAACTTTTTAACTGAATACATTTATGTCAAAAAATTATTCATGTTGATTCTAAGCATGAATGGAAGAAATCCATATGTGTGTATATATATATAATAGCTGCCAAAGTAACATCTCATTCTTATTTAGTTTAAATTGATTATAATAAATAAAACATTAAATAGACACTATAAAAGGAGAGATAATAGAAAGGAAAAATATAACCCCCCACCCACCAACCCATGAAATATTAAGAAAAATCTCAATAAAATTAACTTTGTTATCTCTTATGATGCTAAATCAGAACCGTTTCATTTTTGTAAGACAGACAAATATGCATTATATTCATTTCATTGAATCCAACCGTATGGAAGTTTTACATGCAATTCCAAAACATGAATCTTAAACGGAGGCCTGGTTTTGTTCCGGAGAGAAGCAGGGATGTGATGTGTGCCGATGGCAGCAGAAACACACAGAACTTCTTTAACAACCTGGCAGCCTGGAGACATCTGATTGGACGGCCCTTATCGCCGTGGCGACACTGCAGCTGCATTATATTTTTAACCTGCGCAGCAGAGACAATGCAGCGGCTTGCGTGTCAATCACAGGCTGGGCTTCAGAGCGGTGTGTGTGAGTGTGTGTGACTCCATCCTCAGATAACCCACCAGAACTTGTGCTGAAGAACGAGCCAAACCTCGTCTCACTCATCTGCTCTTTTACAGAGTCTTGCTTCACTTTGAACCGTTACACTTTATTTTTTTACAGTGATCATATTCTCTAACAACTAAACAACGAGGACAGTTCATAATTTGCCACGCTATCTTTTATACTCTTCATTTCAATCTTCCTCTTCAACTAACTACAAGCAGTTTTGGGAAACTAGTTATATGTAGCATAATTGCATCATTTAATTGTTAATTTGTCTGATTATGAATAATGTATTGGTATTATAATGGTAAGGACACATAACGTGTAAGAAGGACAACTTAAAATAAAGAGTAACCAATAAATGGAGCTGCAATCTGTTACAGTTACTAAGAAAAAAGTGCATTTAATTACAGTTACTTATGAAAATGTTAACAAAGGAGTTACATCTAAATATTTTCACACACAAACAGATTTGATTGATTTTTTTTTACCAACTGCTTTAAAATATGAAAGTGTTTGAGGAGTTTAGGACAGAATTATTCAATAATTGCTCACTATTCAGGTTTATGTATATGCTTTATATTTAAATTTTTTGGAGGCAATATTAGATGCCAGTTATTGCTGTGCAAAAATGAAAAACAGTATTATCTGTCTGATTATTTGAAATCTATATTTAACCTCAGAACGATCTCAAAGTAAACAGAGGCGCTCAAGTCTGATTTTGTGCTGGTTAATAGTTGAAAACATTGCAGTTATAAAGGATAACTAATTTGTAACCTGTTAACCTGTTTTCGAAAGTAACCTTCCCAGCCCTGAATACATGTCAGCGGTCTCTCTTTAGAGTATTAGCAGACTGTGAGGGATAGGAGGATAATCTGGAGGATAACATCCTTATTTACAGTCAGCAGAATGTCCATCAAAATACAGTAAGAAGAAAGTGACTAAGACTGAGTTACTTCTAGTCAGTAACGTGACTAAAGAGGACTATACAATATTACCCATTTATCATCTAAAATGATTGTACCATCCTTTTATTTTGACACTATTAATAACTGAATAGAGTTTACATCACTCTGGCTCCTTCAACAAAACGTATTCATTGGCTTTTAAATTATCTCAGAAAATAAGCTTAGCGGGCAAGAAAGGTTTACGGTTCTGTCATGCTTTGTTAAAAATTCACTTCTGAAACCAGATGAACTCTGCAAAAAGTAAGCTAAACTCTATACATGTCAGCTACACAAACTCCATGAAGTCCTGCAGACTTTATCTATAATCTATGAGATGGAAAGCTGGGGTTAGAGTGATGTGATCCTGCACGTAATAGTCATGTTTTCATGCAAAAAGGGAAAACCTAAGTTGTGCACAACATTAGCATAAAACGCACTCTAAATAAAGCGCCACGTCTCTTGTGTGCAAGAAAATAAAATTGCCACTTTCTGTGAAACTGGTGCAAAGAGTCAATGACGATGATGAAATCTGATGCAACCGGGCTCTTTTGTCTCATAATGAATGACTTTTGTCTCGGAGAGTGCAGATGAACGCAATAACGAACGCTGTTGTGTTATCTTGCTTTAAGACGCCTCATGTTTGGGAACGCAGTCTTAGAGAGGCTATTATTTCAAATCATTTCAATGAAGAAGGACTGCGTTAGAGATGTGTGTGTTGGTTAGTCCAGGAGTCCAATCACATGATCCCATGATCACATGACTTTTAGTTGATTACAGAGAAAATGGTGAACACAAGCTATTGTTTTTTAATTGACTGAAAGGTCTTTGACCAATAGCATGCAGGCACTGTGTATAACCGACCAATCGTGGAGTGTGAGAGGCGGGCTCTACAGCAGAACAAAACAAAGGAAAACAAAGGCCGTGCTGCGAAGAATCGAGCAACAACAGCAACGTGTGTCACTGTCTGCGTTTTATAATTAAACATCACTAATTTCCTGAGTCCTGGCAGCCGCTCCGATGAAGATCGACTCGGCAGGCTGTGGCTAGATCTGTGGCTCCGCTTCAGGAGCCCAAACCACGATGACATTTGAGAAAATCCATACGCATCGCTGGCCTTTGGAGAGACGAGCTCACGGGACGCAGAAGACAATTAGCAGTGTTTCAGCGGTGTGATGAGGTTTGTGTGCCTGGAAGCCTCCTGAGACTCACACACAACAGCCAAAGCGTCATCACACCGAGAACGGCCCGAAGATCTGTTTCAGAGCTGATACGAGCGTCTGACCCACAATAACACACATTCAGCCCTCAGACTCTTCTGCACAGCGTCCAGTTACAGAAACATCCAACGTTTTAGCGTTTAGAAGTCTCTTCTTCGCATCAAGGCTGCATTTATTTGATTAAAAGTATATTTATATTCTATTTCAAGTAAACGGTGCTCTAATTAATGTATGAATCCGAGTTTCCACGAAAACACTGAGCAGCAAAACTGATAATATGATCATTTACTATACTGATGAATACTGATGAACTTTGATAATAATCAGAAATGTTTGTTAAGTAGTTAATCAGTATATTTTTCTGATTTCTGAAGATCACGTGACTCTGAAGACTGGAGGAATGAAGCTGGAAACTCAGGTTTAATCCCAGGAATGAATTATGTTCTAGATACTGATGTTTCTCTGTACCGTAAGCATCATTAATACTCCAGCTCTTCTCCAGGGTTGTTTGGCTCGATGATCTGCTCTCGTCGGATCGGCTGCTCAAACTTTTGGACGGCGAGATGCAGTTAAACTTACATAACCCAAGACTGCGGAGGGTTATTCTGTACATGTAGTACAATATCAACACCCACACAGAGAACGCAACAGCCACTAAAATACTGCGCCATCTGTGTCTCGATCAAGCGTGGGCATCAACACGCTCCGTCATACAAACTCATACACAACCCGCTGCTTAATATAGAAGCTCCTGAAGCTCCTGATGCACACGCCATCGACGGCTCAGGTCAGGATCAACCCCGAGAGCTCGGAGACAAGGTCTTCAGGAGGTGGCCGTCTTCAGGTGTTTCGTGAGTCAATAATCAATGAACAACTTCAGCCGCAGAGTCAGATATTTCCAAGATGCATCTCTGTCAGTTAAAACGTTCTCCTGAAGAATAAAACATGGGCCTTACTTAGATGCACTATCACTAGCAAGCTCGGAATAATTCAGATTCTGAAAGATTATTAGAATTTCAAATACTTATGTAAATATATGTTAAAATATCTGTAATTAAATATTATGATCAAAACTGATTTTTTCTGCATCATTACTCCAGCCAGTATTGCAGTTATTTTTAAAACTTACAAACTTTGTCATTTATCAGTTTTCTTAATAATATGAAGCAGCAACTGTTTTCATCACAGGAACAAACCGTGTCAGTTTTGAAGAACAATGTTTTATACTTTACATAACGGTGTATAATAAATGAATCAATCAACCAATTAATAAGTAAATAATAATATATTAGTTAAGTTCATTTGTTTCCCCAGCTATAAGTCACAAGTGTCTACTATATGTATTAATGTAAGTGTAATATTAAGTAACTCACATGTTAGACTGAATATTTTCAGTCTATTCTGGAATCATTCAGTGTTTCAGTAAACATTCAATGTACTAGCGCACTACTCCTTCTTTACTATATCTATTAATAGTGATGTTGTATGCTATACGCAGCGCTGAAATGTCCCTTTATTTCCAGTGATCTCATCTGAACTGAGCTGGATGATGACAGAAACTGAATTCAATAATGAACTGTTGGTTATTGTCTTTATTTATAGTAAAACGCTGCGCGCTGACACAATCTTTATAGTTAAAAAGATTTGACTTTACAGTCACTTGATTAATTCCTGAGTGAATTACTCAGTTTGATTGAATAGAGTACGATTAGTTCTATATTTAATCTCACAACAACATATAAATGCAGTCATTCATTGCATCTCTGAGCTGCATCCGTCTGCATAAAACCATCTGAAGAGCAGCTTCTGAGCCACTTCCATCAACTTCATCTGACTGCTATCAGTCTTATAATGTCTTTTAATTGCATCTGTTTGAGAGTTTACATAAAAGTTGAGCCATGGTTTAAAAATGTGCGCTTGTGAATATAAAAATCATGTGGAAAACAATCCAAGAGGGTAAATAATGTAAATATTACTTTCTGTCTGCTGTTTAGGATTACTTTTCAGTTTTTTCAGAGCTGATGATGATCCTATCTAGTGCCCTTACTGTACACATCTGCTTCGATATAAAGGGTCAGTGATTAGGGGTCAAAGGTCGCTCTTCAACAACTAGTACCTCACCTGGAAGGAGCAGGAAACAGAGAGTTGAGGATGAGGTTCAGATTTAACAGGACACCGATTGTTAAAATAATGAAGCAAGAATATATTTAATTACAGCAGGCATGATGAAGACACTGAAAAACCAAAACGTCATCAATGTTAAGTCATCAAATAGAAGCACGTTTGTGATTAAAGCAATAATAAATAATATGTTTTTAATCACTTCCCCAGAAAACAGGAGTTAATATCAAAGACAGTTTTCTTTGTAATGTAGATAATAGTACAAAAATACCTTTTTGATAGATTTTGGTTTTGCGATGTCAGACTAAAGGGGCTCAGAGTCAGTCACGCTTAACTCTGGTAATAAACAGGAAAAGAACAATGTTAGTGTTAAAAATGTATTTCAGATTTCAGGCAGCTCTACAGAAGAGTCATTATTCAGATTCAGTTTTGTTCTCATCTGATAGATTCAATCAATAACATTACTGACTATTAATTGTCTTTTTAATAAGTGAGCGATGTTTTGGCCGGGCAGAAGAAGATTTCAAACACCTGCAGAAACCGGTCTAGAAGCACGCCACATTAAAACACCTGAACAACACCGTAGTTTAACATTGTTTGTTCTAGTGCTGCGTGAAAAGTTTAGCTGAAACTGTTTTGCTGGATAACATCAACTACATCCAGGTAATTGTTCCAATTCTGCTCCATTTTTAATACTTCATGGCGTCTAACGCTAGAATCAGGAAGGAAGCTAAATAATGCCCGCCGTGACGCTCAGAGACATTCATTATGGATGCATATGTGTCTCTCCAGCAAACACACAGCAGAAAACTTTCATTATGTTCCAGCGGTTCAGACCCGGAGCTCGTGTTACAAACCCAAGCGCAGCTATCGGACATTTCTGACATCGAGGGTTGACTTAATGACCGGAGACGGACATATAGGAAGACACAAAGGCGTGATGTGTGTTAATGAATAGCGCAGCGCTCAGCTTCTGCTGATGCCAGGCGGCTCTTATCACGCGAGATGCTGACAGGATCCGTCCCTCCATCCCAAAAAACCTGCTGCCAGAGAATCGCTGTGTCGCAGCACCTGCCTTTTTGTCTATTCACGCTGTCCTCCTCCCTCAGCGCCGGCAGACACGAGCTGTGAAACTTTCCGAGACGGATCCGCAGCACAATTACCAGCAGATACCACGGGCCCACCGCGCTCACGGACCACTTCTGATCACGCTCCGCTCGCAGGTGAAGAGAAGATGGAGCCGTTTAACTAGCAAACATCTCAAAGAGGACGCTAATATGAGCTGTGCGCGCCTCCTCTCAAAACAAGCAGACGAGATGGTGAGAAAACACAGGTTAAAAAAGCATCGTAGCGACTTTCCACATTACGTTTCAACATTAAGGCCTCTTCATCAAGCTTTCAATCATTTGTTTCAAACCTGCGATTCAGAGTCATGTGATCTCAGTAAACCAGTCTTCGTTAAGAATTTTCCAAATGTACCTGTTTTTACATGGAGCTCATCTGATCTTAGACGAAATTACATTTTTACGTCATAATTGTTTGATAAAAAGGAAGAGTTGTAGTATTGGCGTAATTAACCAAATAACCATCAATACAACTAAGTGCTTACAAGTGCACTGAAAAAAACCTGTTCATTCAAAGCTTAAAAAAAGGTCATGTTTTTATAGACTATGGAAGCTTGTTTTTGCCACAAGAAAAAAACCCCTAACAATTCAGATTCTTCATTTATATCTCACAAGTATATTTCTGCTGCTTTTTGTTTATTTTATTCCGCGCAAAATCAAGCTTCCACGATGGGCAGAACAGGCGAAGCAAACCGGAGAAAGTTTCCACACCCATGGAGGCGGAGCACCAGAGCCACGCCCACTCACTGCATCATCAGCATGGACCAATGGTAGTTCAGGGGCGTTTACCGGCAGGAGCATTTCCACCATTAAAAAATGAAAATGTTTTTGGCCAGTTTTTAAATGAAATGATGTCAGCAGTTACAAATACTCTTTCTATCGACGGCACATCATATAAACCCAAAACAGTCCGAGCAAACTCTTTTAAAAGATATTATTCTGTACAACTAGCTACGAATTTATGACCCTGGATCAGCAGCCAATAGACAACAGTATGGGTCAAAATTCTACATTTTTCTTTTATGCCAAAAATCATTAGAATATTAAGTAAAGATCATGTTCCATGAAGATATTCTGTACATTTTGTACATTAAATATACCAAAACAAAGGTTCAATTAGTAATATACATTGCTAAGAACTTCCAGATTTCCAAACAGACAAGTACAAAGATGCTCCTTCCAGTTTTTGAACCGTTTGTGATCACGTTGTTTGATGTATCTGATGGGTGACGCTCTCACAAACACACGACTGCTCAAAAGCAGGTCACCTTACACTGTAAGACACCTTCTGAGGAGCCCTCAATAGACGACGGCCTTATCTGCAGCTCCAGCTCAAGCGATGGAACGCTGCCCTCCGATGAAGCTCCTCTAATCCAATACTCATTCTCCACGCCGCCCTCCTCTTCTCCGGCATCGCCGCTTTCCAAAGGGAGCCATTCACGTCCCTAACGAGATTACCAGAGACGAGCGGAAACCAGCGTTTCCAGGGCTTGTTTTCGGAGGGCCCTAACACCTGTCACTCGCGACGATCCCTCGCTAAATCTCCCCGGGCCGAGCCGCTGACCGCCATCGACCGGTCATCAGCATGCATGGGAGCGCGGGGAGATGGGTGGTGGACGTCTTGTGGCGCCTCTGTGTCATTAGGGGCTCGCTGCTGACTCTCCTGCCCACTCGCTGAGATCTCGTCCTGTGAAGAATGGCATAATCCTCCCGGCCCAGTCAAAACGGATGGATGGTGGGTGGATGGAGTAGTGAAATCTGTGGAGGAGGATGTAGAGACGCGCAGATAGAACTTTGGGCCATCAAAGCGCTGGTAATGGGTGAAGCGGGAGCAGGAGCGGTCCGCGTGAAAGCGGAGATGGGACGGAAATAGAAAACACACGTGAACTATCGTGTGCGAAACACAGAGAGTGACTGGAAACGCCGAGAGATGATATTCAGTGAGGTTTAACTGATGAGACACTACTGTCTTCTGTACAACGCTGATCGCTTTCCTGTGTATTACTGCGGTGAAGACGTTGTGTAAAGCAATCGTCCGAAATAATTGCGACTTGAATCTGAAGGATCGAGGACCTTAGGTCCCTTTTCAGGTTTTGGGACACATTCAAGTGTTGGTTTTGTTGCGATCTTCTCATACAAACAGTTTGTAGTTTTACTCCTCTCACTGATTTATACATCACTTTACTTTACTGTTTGTTTTCTGACTGTGGACGATATTTTAAACCAAAAGCAAAGAAGGCTTATGAATCTGGCTTCATGCAATGCTTAGATTAATGTTCTGGAAATATATGCCAATTAGTGCATATTTAATTAAACAACGCCTTATTTGCAAAATAAAATGTATAACGTTCCAGAGAACTTGTAGCTGTTCACCTTGGGTATTTTGCCTTAAATAAATAAACTCCTACAGATCATATTATCCGATGTATTTATAGGCTCGCTGTGACGCCCGTCCTCCTGGAAAACACAGAGCGTTAAACACGGCAAAGACGTCTATAAATACTCTTCATTGATGGCCAATTACCTGGTGAGATTCCCAAAGAGCAGCCGCTGACGTCTCTCTTCAGCCCCGATCAATTTACACCTCGCTCTTCTCCTCATCATCCTCACAGCTCTTTCAGGACGGACCTTCATCCTTTCATGTGGCTCTTTTCATCTTCCTCGCGCTCTTTGAAGAACGAACCTCTTGCTTTCATGAGCAACTCGACAAAAAGAGCGGCTTTCATGTGTTTCCTGTTGCTCCAGCTCCACTTCATATAAATATTGAGAATAGATTTAATAATATAAAACATTCCAAGTGTCTCATACACACATAAAACACACACATATATGTATGTATACGTGTGTGTGTGTGTGTGTGTGTGTGTGTTATGAAACGTAGTGCATATAAGCACTTATTAGTTCATTTATTACAAATGTTCTCTGAATCAGGCCTGGAGCAATATCTAAGGCTTGATGTGCTTCTCAATAAAAGCCGTGGCTGTGATGTTCTGGGTTCTATATCTGAAGTTCGGCAGAGATCACGGAGGTCAGGCGGCATCATAACGCTGGAAATCAGAGGAGAGATAAACCTGATCTCTGCAGACGGCGGCGAAGCACGGACTCATGGGTAATGACCCTCTCAATATGCTCTCGACACGTATGTGCAGACAGTTTCACTCCAATAACAAGCGAGAGACGCTCCTCAATATTCAGCTGTTTGCAGAAGCGTTCAGGTCTGAGTCTAACAGACAGAGGAGGAGCGAAGAATCACCAAGCTGCCGGAGCGAAAAAGACAAAGAACGCTCCTGAAAGCGTGGGAGGATGAGGATGAGGTCCGGTGGAGTGTGGATGATGGGACCGGTGTCCAGAGGTCAACAGACTCTCACAGGTGCATCATGGGATACATCGCACGCTTTCACCGCTGCCTTTGGGACCGTGTGAAGTTTGAAGAGCCTCAGAGATGATCGTGGAGTCTGGATTACGTAATCAGATTACAAAAATCTGTTACACTTTATTATAACGTGTGCTAGTTACAGTGTAATACACACACACACACACACACACACACACACACACACACACACACATATATATATGAATGACCCTGGAACACAAAAGCCAACAAACATTTATGGGTCAAAATTAACTACTTTTCTTTTATGCCAAAAATCAACAGGAAATTAAAGTGCCCCTCTTCTGGGTAATGAAGGAGTCACAAACAACGGGTTGAACTGCACTCAAGGTCAAGAAACACTTTCATTTTCTTATAATACACATTTATTTTTACCTTATTCGTTCAACGACTCCCAAACAATTCGCTCAACAATTAATAAAGCTGTGTTTGTGACTTTTATAGGTCCTAAAGAGACACCTGCTGGTGAAGAATGATTTCACATTTACAGTCAGACCAACCAGAAAACATGATTCATGTTCAACACCAAACTGCTTGAAAAACGACTCGCTTCAGAGATTCAGAGTCGACTCTTTCTTTTGAGAGACAGCACCTTTATACACGGAGCACTTTCTGGTGTTTTCATTCACATGAAAGATCATATTCAAAAATACATGATAGAGCCACTCTTTAAGTAAAAATCACGTTCCTATTATAAATATATCTCAAATGTCATTTTGGTTAGTAATGTGCATGGCTAAGAACTTTTTCACATGTAGTGAAGTCATTTTAGTCCGTTTGGGCAAGTTTTAGCGCAGTGCAATAACAGAATAAATTCACCTTCCATTCAATTCGATGCATTAAACGTAAAAAGACATGTCATGGCTTTATGTGTAAAAAGCAGGCTGTTCTGCTTCCTCCTCAAGAACAGTCAGAAATGAATAAGACAGAGCGACGAGGACGAGCGCTGGATCTGACGCTCGCGTGAACTACAGAACACACACACACACACACACACACACACACACACACACACACACACACACACACACACACCTCTCCCGCGATCTGCCGCTTTGTGCTGTGAGAAGATAAACGATCCGGCGCTGCGTGGGATGTTTTCCCTCGGGAAGCGGCTAACAATGCCAAGATGCTGATGAAGGGAGGAGGAGGAGGAGGAGGAGGAGGAAGCGGCGTGGGAGGGACGGGATCCGGGACAAACACACCGCACAGATCCCCACAGACCAGCTCCACAAATCAATGACTGAATAACGGCAGCTGGAGACCGGAGCGGGGTCCACACCAGCGGCTGTGTCCGAGGAGAGCTCTAACATTCACACTCTCTCATCTCCGGCTCACGATCGGCCGAATCCTCCGGACTAGATTCCTTCCAGATCACACTCATCACAGAAGACATCTGAGTCTCCAAAGGCCTCTTAATGATGATCTCCTTGCTCTCATCTTGAAGGATGTTCCTGTCATCGCTGACATTACATGACTTTGCTCGCATACATTTTTAATAACTTTTGTACTTTGTTGGTGTTCTAAAATCACCTGTTCTTGGATTCAATCTCTGTCTCTGTTTTCTCTCACAGATCGGAGCTCTTGCACCTCTCATGTTTTTCAGTGAACTTTGCCAAAACTTTCCATAAAATCATGCTTTTTTTTTTTTAAATCTAAAACTGAGATGCACGCTGCAAAAAAAAAGAGATTGTCTTGTTTTCTAGTATAAATAAAATAAACATTAAATAAATAAATAAAACAAATAAAATGAACATTCTTCTATCAAGTAAAATGACTTAAGATATGATGTCTTGCTCTCTGAAAAATGTGATAGTATTTGCTTAAAATTAGCAAAAATTTCTGCCAATGGGAAAATTAAAATAATCCCAATTCAAAAGCTAAACAGGATTATTTTTCTTGCTCCACTGGCAATTATTTTTGCTTCTTTTAACAAAATGCTGATTTTTATAAAAGCCTCTTGATTCAAAGTTACGAAAATGTATACAACAAAACAAGACAGAAACACTCAGAGCCCAGATCAGATCAAACAGGAACACTAAACCTGAGCTAACTGAAAGAAAACTAGTTGTCAGAAGGGTCAAATACGAGATTTGGTGATAATATAGCATAAAGAGACATTTACAAGTTCTTCTCCAGCTTTTCAGCTAAAGAACCAGAGCAGCTGTGAAGAGCGGTCAGGTGAGGACGCTTCACGTGTGTCACTTCCTGTTAAATGAATCTGGTGGCCCTATAAATACGAGCACTGAATAGAGGCTTCCCGGCTGTTTGAGGAGATCAGCGAGGGTCCATTAGCTCGTCGGCCCACGCTCGCTCTTAAATCTGCTCCTGGAACGGCGGAGAAGCGTCTTCAAGACAAACCTGCTCACGTACAGCGGCTATGTAATGGCATTTAGTCCTTTCTCTGGTATAATGGGGATATAATCCGCGCTCAGCAGCGGGCCTGCGATTGGCTTCAGGTGCTGAAGCACGAAACACCTACGTAGTCCTATCTGCTGCTATTCAGCCATCATTTAATCCTGACACTAATCTGCTCACAAACAGGCCGCTGCCAATGCGTTCACGAGCCAAAGGCCTCAGCGTCTTAAAATTAGGGCTAAAGCCACGTTTGTCGCCGAGCAGAGTTTAAACAATGGCTGGTGGATGTTGAACATGGAGTCCGGGGCCGCGTGAGCCGCGCTTCACCAACACTTTGTGCTTTTCACTTTAAGGAGATCTCCACACAGAAGCTTATGCAACCTATTGCGTGTGGGAGTCGGTATTTGAGGCACAAAACTAGATTTAGATAATCTCATATAGCACTTCCTACACACCGAATCCATATTTTTGTGGCCGGCGCTGACCTGACTCTCTTCTGTGTGACTTCATCATTCACACTCCAATACTCACGCCCTTCTTCTTCTAACAAGTATCTAAACATCCTTAATTAAGATGCTTTATCTTGAAAATGTTTAGTATAAATATAAGAAGCTAAACTGAGTCTGTGATTAAAGCTAGAACAAAAATTGCTTGCCTGTGCAAACCTGCTCTTTCTTCCTGAAACATTGTGGCTAATTTGTTGGTCTTTGTAAGCTTTTTTATGCATTTTTCCAAAAACATATCTTAAAATAAGCATATCTTGATCTACGAATGTTTAGATATTGTTAATAAAAACTAATTGGAAAACAAGTTTGTTTAAACATGTATTCCTTTTTTAAACACAAAAGAAGATATTTTGAATAATGTCGGGCATCAGTTGTTCCTCGCTGACTGTTAAATAAAAAACTAAAAAGTATTTTCTTTAACAGAAGAGAATCCCGAGGAGGATCAGATGATGATTTCTGGGTGAAACGTAAAGGTTTTGTTTATTGAACGGCGCTGAATAAAACATGCCTGACACAAAAACTAACATAAAGTCTGTTTAATATGGAATGAATGTAAATCGACGCCGGTGTGAAAACATATGCTGCTCATGAGGACGTGTGATCGGAGCTATGTGTGGATCTGAGTAAAGGCTGACATCACACCACAAGCACATCCTATCGCTGTTAGCACGCTCTGATCGCTTATTATTTCCACAACGGTGTGTCACCTGCTTTTTTAACACATTTCACACTGCTATAGCTCCTCTCGGGTCTCACGACACCGTCACCCAGCTTTAACGTTTAACTGCGGTTCATCACCACAGGCTTTCATAGAAACACGTTCAGTCTGCATTCACCTGCATGAGTTAATAGTACTATATATATATAGAGAGAGAGAGAGAGAGAGAGAGAGAGTGCAGAGACTAGTAGAAAGGTAATTAATTATTGTAATTAATTAAAAAAAAAAATCTTAAAAATGAAAAGCAGCTGTTTTTGCCTATAATATTGACCAAAATAATTGTGGTTATGATTTTTGCCTGTGCAGGCCGAGGAAGTGCATTTGATTTAATCTAGGGATCCTATGAAATCATTGCACGGATCTAATAAACCTGTCTATGAAGAACGTGCAGACCGTGACGATGAAGACTAGCGACTCGCACGCCACGACACACGCTACTGTAGCATGCCATAGCGCTAAACAGAAATGCTAACGCTTTAGCAGATGTAGTTTTTGTGCGTGCTGAGCTTGAGGTAAGCCGCTTTATGGCTGGTCAGTAAAGACGATCATATGATATCTGTGGTCAGAGCAGCGAGGCCAGTCTTCGGTCGGACACAGCCGGAGTCTGTGGTAACGTGCCAGTACACTTTAAGGAAAGTAGAGCAGAAACTTTGTGAAAAATGGGTTTGCAAATATTTCTTCTCTCCGCTCTAAAGTTATTGCAGCGCCTCAGGCTTGTTTGGCGAGGCTTTCAAACTGGAACAAAAGCTGAAGTTCTGAACCGCCTTTTGTTGTCGCCGCCGCCTCGATTTTACACGCAGCGTGTCAACTTTGTGTTTTCCGCGCGTTTGATTTTGGACAAGGTTTGGCCCTCGAAAAGGGAATTGAAAATAACAAGGCCCGCATCCTCCACAGACATGTGTGTGAAAATCTGTCCGTCGTCCCGAAGAGAGCGGGGGCGTGCGAGAGAGAGAGAGAGGAAGTGCGGCCGTCGCCATGGCAACAGCAGCGTTCACCGCCGCATCTCCGTCCATGGAAACGCTTCGAGTCGAGCCGGAGCGCTGAGGAAGAGCTGCAAAGAAAGTTTTCCTGCAGCTCAGACAGCGACAAGGTCATGGGCTCGAGTCCCGAGAAAGACACCGTACACACGGGATCATATTTAGGGATACATTTAAGATGTGCTTGAATTGCATGCAATGTTCTCATGTGTATGGATTATACGGTTTTAACATCATTTAATAAACACAATCTATGAGTGACCCTGGAGCATGAGGTCATGGTCACGAGGGTCAGTTTATACTGATGTCTGGTTTGTTATGATCGGACAATATCTGGCTGAGAAACTATTAGAAAAAAATCTAAATCTAAAATTAAGTTATAATATTAAGTTCAACACAAATTACTAATCAAAAATTGAGTTTTTATATATTTACGGTATAGGACATTTTTACTAAATATCTTCATTAGGCATGATTTTGATTAATATCCTAATGATTTTTTATATTAAAAAAGTATAATTTTGCCTCATAGTGTATTGTTGTTTATTGTCACAGATATAGCGGTGCTCCAGGATCATATTTATCAGTCATGCGTGACAGAAACGGAAACATAATTGAATTGTTTTTAATGTTTGTTTTTTTAGTTTAAACTAAATGAGAATGAGGAATGTTGCCTTGGCAACTAACTGAAAAAAAACTTTTCAGACTATGTTTATTTCAAGTAACAACAAAATAGCCTAGTTTCTCATAAACTATTTGATTTCATTTCAATCAGATTTTGCATGTATTCAGATTGCTTCAAATCAGTGTCAATGTAGTTAAAAAGAAGGAAGATGGTTTACAGGACATTAACAAAGAGTTAACATGCAAGAGATAAAAAGTGGATTTATTGATGAGACAGAGATATCAGTATATAAACTGGTTACTGATCATTTAAATCTGACCCGTGTGACTGATAGATCACATTAAGTTTATATTAACACTGTGCCGCCCAAACATTAAGTCATTTCAATGCAATAATCTTAATTAAGCCTCAATATTTTTAAGTGCTTTACTTTAAAGCTGGTTTAGTCTCTGCAGGTAAACTCTATTCTGGTACAGTACCATCTTGCACCATTTATCCTTCACGATCCGTTATCAGCTGAATCCAGACGCTGGTCTGATCCGAGCAGAACTTTCAAACTAACGCCCGTGTATAACATCAGCGCTGCTTTAAAGCCCTTAACGCAATTAAAGCACCGCGAGCGCACAAAGCGCTAATGAGGCAATGATCATGAAACGAGAACGCCGACAACAACAAGTTTGGCTGGAGAGCCTAATTACGCTCAGACATTTTATTTTCATCAAGTCTGAATTGGAAAGTCTTACATCGGTTTGACATTTAGATCCTGGTCAGACGCATGAGATCGACACCAATAATTACCAGCACTTCATTCTACATCTACGGCAATGTCACATCTGTGGAGAAGATCACAGAGACGTAACGTGTGAAAGGACACAGAGCCATAATGTGTGTGTGTGAGTGTGTGTGTGTGTGTGTGTGTGAGTGTGTGTGAGCGTGTGTGCGGCGACGCTTCCTGAGGCAAAGCGTGGAGAGCTCAATCTAGAGCCGCTCTCATCAAGCACACAGTAGGGGAACGGATATTATTAGCATGTGTGAAACACAACAGATATAAAAGCATTTCAGAGCTGATGAGAGCCTCCGAGCGACGATTACATGTGAAGCGTTTTAACGGGACATTCTAAAACACTTAACGCATTAAAAAGTGCTTTAAAAAGACCAAACGCTGTAAATGTGTTATTAATAAATCATAGCCTACTATATAGAGACAAGCAGATGAGTCCAGTGTACAAACACCTTCAGTCCTCCAATAGAAACACACCACTGGAGAAGCCTTCTAACGGTGTTTGCTCTGCCTGTATATGGTTTATTAATAATGTGTGAACTGAAAAGAGGGCTGCTTTCAAAACACATTGGTTTACATACTGTGTTTGAATGTTTATTGTTTATTATGTATATATATAAATACACACGATCTATATATTAATGAAAAAAAGTATATTTATATCTAAAATACTGTCATAATATAAATTACAACTACAATACATTTGTATACACACATAATGAATATATATATAGTATACACGCACATGTATGTAAACAAACTTTTCTCTGAATGCGTTTAATTGCGATTGTTTTGCAATTCACGCCTTTTATGCATTAAACCACGTTAAGAGTTTTCCTTATAATTAATTTCTATGGAACAAAAATACCAGGTTCTTTATGACTTATTAATAACATCTTTACAGAGTTTGGTCTTCATGCATTAAGCCAATGCTTAAGCATTTCCTTTATAATGATTCTCCATGCAAAGGAAACACTTAACGTGTTGAGATCTTACTCCGGCTCATCTGCTTGTCTGTATAGGGTATGATCTGTTAATTACATATTTACAGAGTTTGGTCTTTCTAAAAACTCTGTATTAATGCATTACGCCACGTTAAGGGTTTCTCGAGCGCTATGCGCTTAGCTCCGTAAGAGTCCGAGTCCAGCAGGAGACTCAGAAGAAGGACGTGTCGGAGGAGAAGGCCCCGGCGAGCCTGAACTCGCCCCTCATCAGCACACAGAAGAGCCTCTGCGGCAGGGACTTGGAGTACGGGCGCGGGCCGCGGGACACAGGTGCGCAGCAGAACCTCTCGCCCAGCAGGGGCGGGAAATCGAAACGCTTTCCTGTCGTCCGTCCCTCCAGAGCGCCCCGCCTCGTCCTCCATCGGAGCCAGCAGAGCGGCCTGAACACATCCAACAAAACACATCAGACTCTCTTCAGAGGATCTTCTGAGCAAACGCTCAACACACGGCAGGACACGGTTCTTCCCACACAGGAACACGCTTCCACTAACTGCAAAGCTGCTTGCAGGTTAGGTCCAGATCTCAGAGACGGAGATATCAAACATGTTCTGGATTGAGATCAACCTGCAGCGCCTGTGACGTCCACAGCGCTGAAGACCACTTCATGAGGACAAGCGCTTTGAGGCTTCGCTTGTGTTCACTGGAGCTCAAAACATGAAGGTCAATGCATACATCATGATCATCTCTCCACCGAGGTCTGGTTTGTTAGGATCGGATAATATCTGTCTGAAATACAACTATTTAAATATAGGAATCTAAAAAAAAATAAAATAATAATTACCTTTAAAAGTTGTCCAAATGAATTTGTAGCAATACATATTACTTATCAAAAATGAAGTTTTGATATATTTAAGGTAGGAACATGGACCACGATCTTTACTTAATATCCTAATGTTTTCTGTCACTAAAGAGAGAGAATGTATGGTTCTTCTGAGCTCCAGAGACACAGAACGGTTCTCCAGGTTCTCTACTTACGGTCAGCGTCGCCCTGCAACTTTTATTATTAATAGAGTTTCAATGCTAAATCGCTACATTACATTAATAATAACAAAGTATTATCTCTAATCCCAAATCACTACAATAAAACAGAAACACAAAAAGAACAATACAAACTACAATAATTCATCAAAAACAATTACATTTCTCAGCAACAAGAAGAAACACACAGAGAAACAGAAATTTGAGGAAAACGGTCGAGTAGTTTGGATCACCGGACACAGAGGTCTGTCATTTCTACAGGAAAACATCTGACCTCGCTCTCTTTCAACATAAAACTAACACTGTGCTGAGATTCATGCTCTGCTTCTAGAAACCGGTCTACTTTGATTTGATTGGCCAGCTCCACGCGGCCCGTGATCTTCTACCATCAGAACCATCTCAAACGCTCTGTGAAGAGCAGCAATGCTTCATATTTACAATAATTTGCAACATTATAGCCAATGACTGAAATGTTTTGAGCGTGTGAACACAACAGCCAATCAGAGGCGTTTAATTCAGAAACATCGTGCAGAGACAGATTTAATGACGACTTTTCACTCAGTTTGAGCTGAACTTATCAGCTTCATTTATTATTAATACAAGGTTAATAAACTACACCTAAAACCATTTCTTGGTTTTGAAAACGTCTGCTAAACGACTAAATGATGATATTTAACATGTGATAATCATAACAGCTCGTTATCCTTTCACAAAATCAAACCTGACTTGTTTTTATGACAATTAAAAGTTTTGTGATCGACTCAACAGGAGGTCGATTTATTTTTTAACGTGGTGAAAATTCAGTGAGCAATGACCTTTATTGCTAATGTGTTTCTTTGTTATTTTATTTGATCATTTAAAGGCAATATTTAGTTAACTTTGCTTTAGTGCAAATTGGTGCGGAGAACCGTGACATTTCACAGGTACTGGTGCAGACGCCTGAAATAATTCTGGGTGATAATGAACACAAACGCCGCTGAGCTCGTGGTTCTGAACCCGGAGCTTAAACACCAGACTGAACTACATCACCATCTACCTCTACTGAACCAACCTCCACGCCCATCAGGAAGCCCTGCCGCACAACAACCCCAGAACCAGATCAAAACAGCCATTACAAACAACAATCCTGATCCTCACTGATGTACACTCATAGTGGTGTCATGGTGTCAGATGTTGATTTTACCTCGCCGCTGGAGTCGCCAACTTGACGAGAGAGCGACAGACAAGCGGTGTTAGGAGAGAACAAACAAAAACAAAAGTGAAGAAAAACAACAAAATACAGGGCCAAAAAGAGCATGTGTAAACGTTCAGTCCGTGCCGCATGCGTGAAACAAACACATCGGAGAGACACTGAGCCTATTTTTAAAACCGCTACGACTGTAGTAATATTTTAATGATAATCAAGCACACTTTTACACTTAAAATGTGAAAAAGATGACCTGAACTGAATCACCGATCAGGGCTGCATTTCAACAAAAGCATCATAAACCTAAGCTGATCGCAGCTCCACTGCTTTCAATGGATCTATGATGCACTCAAAGCCTACGATGCTTTTTTTGTACGGATGAATCTGAAAGTGTTTCTTCACGAATTCTGCTATTTTCCTGTTTATTGATGTAAAACTGCTCTATACTGATAAAGTGCTAAATGGAGTTTAAATTTATACATTACAGTGTGACTACTGCCTTTAACAAATGCATATTATTGAGAATATTATGAGTTAGTGTAGGACATGTGCTTAATTATCGTGACAATATATGCTACAATAACACTAATGGTTCAAGAAGCTCGAATTGAAGCGAATTATAGCGTCTGCATATTTTCACTTTTGATTTTGGGTTTAGTTCAAAGTCTGAGATTCATCCCTAAAGAGCAAAGAGTAAAACAGAAGTTCAGTATAATGTTCATTCTGAAGATCACTCCTAAACAAGCAATCTGTTAAAGAAACAGAAAATGATTATTTCATGAATCTGATTGGTCGTGTGAGAATTCACGCTTTGATGTGTCCGGTCACGGCACCACTTGATCTGAAAACATCCAAAACATGATCAATCAGAGCAAATACTAACAGGAGATCAATGCATGCACATTCCCACAAACCCATGCAACAGAAGCAGCCGCCACGAGTCTCTCATGAGCCTGGCTCTCTCTCATTTCTCTTCTTCCAGGAAATCTCACCTCATTTGAATCCCTGATTTCACATGATTTACATGGGGATGCTTGGGATAATTATTGCCTTTCTATTTGCAGCCTGGCAACACACAGGCTATAATTTAGTCCTCACACACACACACACACACACACACACACAGACGGTAATTGAAGGAGAGTTTCAGCAAACAAACTCTATTTCAAACAGTTTCCACTCAAGGCAAACTTGTGAGCGTGGATCTCTGCTCCTGAGCGCCTGAAGCTCACTGCAACGCTGACATTTCATCCCTCCTATCATACTGAGCCTGTTTAACTGTAAATAACTGAGAATTATAATTTACACTGGGCCATTGAGCACAAGTGCATCCTGGTAATGACGGTGATACACACAGAACAGACAGACAGAAACTAACAGGATAATTGAATGATCTTATGGAAAGTGTAAATAACCTTCCAACGCGATATCAAACTTTAAAAGTTTGCATAAAATAAAACCTTGTTGAACTTCTCTTGGTTTCTAAATCAATCAATGTGATCTGAGAGATCTCTGTGAGATCAAGCAGCTACTAGTTAGCACACTGATGATCTGACGCTCAGATACTAGTTCCACTAACTAAAACCCGCTTCATCAAACGCAGCTTTTAACGTCAGACTCCAAAGGAGCAAATCTTTTTAAATCAATCACTCACCGGCGCGTGTTTAATTACCTCTGTGTCACATTAAAACTCTAAATGAAACTAAGACATCTGCTGCATTTCATTAATTTAGCTAATTATGACAAAGAGCAAAAACAGCTCCAGTAGATTATTAAATGTATTTTTTTAAAGCCACGGCTCGCCCTGCTGGTAGTCATCGTGATGTGCTTGAACGAGTCTGGCAGAGATATGAAGCGCTCACGCAGTTATTAACACACAAACGCCCTGTTTATGATGTATATGACTGGGCTCTCGGTTTAACACGCTCATTTGGTGTGATTCATTTTGGAAAAGATAACATGTTAAAATGATTAAGGCCAGCATAATTCATGATATTTATATCATATGATATAGTTTAGCAACATCGCACTAGTAACAGTTTTGCTTCTCAATAGCTACAACCCAAATATTGAAATATTTTTATATTTGAAAAACAAAAAAACTAAAATATTTCAAAATCGACTATTTTATTCACAACAGAACTTAATTTAAAAATGTTTAAAGTGTGATATTGTACACTTATCCACTAAAAGAGCTCATATTTCAAATTTAATGCCTGCTGCAGGTTTTAAAAAAAGTTGGCATGTGGCAAAAAGAAGTCTGAAAAAGCAAGAAATTTTGAAAAGATTCGGCTGGGAGAATATCTAGTAAGTAATTAAAGTGAACTGACATCAGATCTATAATAAAAGGGATGTCTTACAGAGTCTCTCAGAATCAAAGATTGACAGAGGCTCTCTGTGTAAGAGACAGGGCTGAAGATCTTTGCTGGATGCTCGTGGTCTTCAGATCCTCAGAAGACACTCATCATTCATCACGATTCTCTCAGACATTACTGAACATCCAGGAATACTTCCAGAAACCTCTGTTGATAAACACAATCCTCCAAGCTGCCTGCAGACCACAACTAAAGCTCTATCATGATAAAACATGGTCCAGAAGCCCTGTCATGTCCTGTGGGTCAAGACTCATCTAAAATGTTCTGTTTCAAAGCGGACAGGTGTTATATGGTCAGGTGAGTCCAAACCTTCTTGTTGTAAATCACTTCAGTGTTTACTTCAGAAGCAGGATCTCTGATGGCATGGAGGTGTGTAAGTGTTTACTGTATGAGTGGCTTCATGTAACGGAAGGCACTATGAATGCCGAAAGGTATATAAAAGCTTTTAGAGCAACATATGATGTCTATTTCAGGGAAGGTCTGGTGTATTTCAGCAGGTCTATACTAAAGCATGGCTTCAGAGAGTCCAGAGCTGAACTGAGGCGCATTTACAGAAAAACTCTATAGATTATGCTAAAAGTATACTTTTATCAAGTTAGATTTTACTATACTTTATGACTGCTTCATAAAGTATAGTAAAAAGAAAACATGTAAATCTTTACATTTTCTTCAAGCTGTAGCCTATCCTTCACACACGACATCAACACCTTCATCCTGGGATCGATTGCTCCTGTCTGCTGAGGCTCGATTGCTCCTGTCTGCTGAGAGGTTGGTTTGTTTGTAGCTGCGTGTAGCTTCGCTTTTCAATTTATCACCTCTTCTCTAACGATCAAATATAATTTAACTGTGTACATATCGTTGATACTATTAAATTAATCTAACTAATTAGACTGCTGTTAGTTCGCTCGCTTTAATCTAAAACTCGGCGGTGAGTTAGTACTCGTTAGCCGATTCACTTTCGCTCCCACCCGCTTTCGCGCCGATTGTGGGCTTTTTCCCCGCTTCCTGTTCATTTGTTCCTCGCGCCTGCTCGCTCCATTTTCACAAGCTCATCAAAACAAGAGTGGTAAGTGAATCCTTACGGTGAGTAAATGGCTTCTCCTGCATCGTCACTTGCACCGCCTGTCACATGTATAGCTTGTCCTTCTCTCTTAGCGATCAGGGATTCACGTGTGATAAATGCAGGAAATAGCTAGGCTGACAGAGAAGGTTTTAGAATTAGAGACACGTATCCAAACTTTAATTGAGGACAGTAAGAATGCGAGGGCTGTAGATACTGCTTTGGATGCGACTAGTACAGTGAATCATGTACATTGTTCGTTCCAGCTTCAGAGCCCGCAGCAGGGCAATTGGGTGACCGTGAGGCGGGCTAGTCGCGGGTCAAAACACCGCCATCCATTCCGATCAGAACATCAAACAGGTTCTCCCCACTCAGTGACGCACCCACTGAGAAACCTGATCAAAGTGCCTAGTAATTGGCGATTCTATTGTACGGAACGTGAAAATAGAGACACCAGCCACCATAGTCCAATGCTTACCGAGCCAGAGCGCCTGACATCTTGTCAAATTTAAAAGTGCTGGCTAATGCTAAACGAAATTTCGTAAGATTGTTATTCACGCCGGCGCTTAATGATGTTCGACTTCGCCAGTCGGAGATCACTAAAAATAATATTAAAGAGGTGTGTGAATTTGCAAGCACGATGTCGGACAATGTAATATGCTCCGTCCCCTCCTGCTTACCGGGTGATGAGATTCACAGCAGACTGCTGGGTCTCAATGGCTGGATGTTCAAGTGGTGCCTGCAGAACAACATAGGCTTTATAGACAATTGGATGAGTTTCTGGGGCAGACCTGACCTGTTGAAAAGAGATGGTCTTCATCCTCTTGGGGTGGTGCCGCTCTTCTATCTAGAAATATGGCATATAGTCTTATAGCTCCAACATGACCAACTAGTGCCCAGGTCAGGAAGCAGACAGACCGGCTAAACTGACTGGCCTGCTAGCTGCCTCACGTCACAGAAGGCAGTTAATTCTCAGCACATAGAGACTCTTTCACCTAGATATCACACTATAGAGACTGTGTCTGTTCCCGAATTAGAATATGCAGAGAACGCCCAAACCTAATCAAAAGCAATAATTTAATTAATGTCCAACAAATTAAAACTACCTATAATTCAAATAAGCAAACGATAAAACTTGGCTCACTAAATATTAGATCACTTTCCACAAAAGCACTTTATGTATATGATTTGATCAATGATCAGAAGCTAGATTTGCTTTGTTTGACAGAAACCTGGCTAAAAACCAGATGATTATATTACTCTAAATGAATCTACCCCCAAAATTATTTCTATAAAAATGAGCCACGTTTAAAAGGTAAAGGGGGAGGTGTTACTACAATTTATAACAATATTCTTAGTACTTCTCAGAGGGCAGGCTTTAAATATAACTCATTTGAAGTTTTGGTGCTGCATATAACATTATCTACAGAATCATGTGCTAGTGATAAATCTTCTGTCATGTTTGTACTGGCTACTGTATACAGGCCACCAGGGCACAGCACAGATTTCATTAAAGAATTTGCTGATTTTCTAACTGAGTTAGTACTGGCCGCAGATAAAGTCTTAATTGTTGGCGATTTTAATATCCATGTTGATAATGAAAAGACTCATTAGGATCAGCTTTCTTAGACATTTTGAACTCCGCTGGGGTTAGACAACACGCCTCTGGACCTACTCATTGTCAAAATCATACTCTAGATCTAATACTGTCACATGGAATAGATGTTAAAATGGTTGAAGTACTGCAGCAAAGTGATGACATTTCAGATCACTATCTAGTCTTGTGTGAACTCTGTATAGTTAAACCTGTAAACTCTGCACCTTATTACAAGTATGGTAGAACCATCACTTCCACCACAAAAGAAAGCTTTCTAAATAACCTTCCTGACTTATCTCAATTCCTTAGCTCATCCAATACGACGCAAAAACTTGATGATGTAACAGAAACTATGCACTCTCTTTTTTCTAGCACTTTAGATACAGTTGCTCCTTTGCATTTTAAAAAAGATAAAAGAAAACAATCTGACTCCATGGTATAATGACAACACACGCACCCTAAAGAGAGCAGCAGCCGGAAAATGGAGCGCAGGTGGAGAAAAACCAAATTAGAAGTATTTCAGATTGCCTATGGGAGAGTATGCTGTCATACAGAAAAGCATTAAAAATAGCAAGATCTGATTATTTTTCATCCCTTTTAGAAGAAAACAAACACAACCCCCGGTATTTATTCAGTACAGTGACTAAATTAACAAAAATAAAGCATCAGCAGGTGCTAATATGCCCCAAGAGTATAGCTGCAATGAGTTCATGAATTTCTTTACTTCTAAGATTGATACCATCAGAGATAAAATTGTAACTATGCAGCCACAACTACAGTTTCACATCAGATAATGAGCTTTAGATCCCCTAAGGAAAAATTACACTCTTTCTCTATTATAGGAGAAGAAGACTTGTACAAACTTGTTAAATCATCTAAACCAGCAACATGTATGTTAGACCCTATTCCATCTAAACTATTAAAAGATCTGCTTCATAGATCCTATTTTGAACATTATTAATTCATCATTGTCATTAGGATATGTTCCCAAAACCTTTAAACTGGCTGTAATTAAACCTCTCATTAAGAAACCACATCTTGATCCCAAAGACTTAGTAAATTACAGACCAATCTCTAATCTCCCTTTTCTGTCAAAGATACTAGAAAAGGTAGTATCCTCACAACTGTATTCCTTTTAGAAAAAATGGGGTCTGTGAGGATTTCCAATCAGGTTTTAGACCGTACCATAGTACTGAGACTGCTCTCATTAGAGTTACTAATGACCTGCTTCTATCATCTGATCGTGGTTTTATCTCGTTATTAGTGCTATTAGATCTTAGCGCAGCATTCGATACTATCGATCACAACATTCTCTTGGATAGACTAGAAAACTATGTTGGCATTAGAGGAAGCGCTTTTAGCATGGTTTACATCATATCTATCTGACCGCTATCAGTTTGTGGCATTAAATGAGGAGGTATCATATCGATCAAAAGTGAAATATGGAGTTCCTCAAGGCTCAGTGCTAGGACCGCACTTTTCAACCTTTACATGTTACCTCTGGGAGATATTATCAGGAGTCATGGTGTTAGCTTTCACTGCTATGCTGATGATACTCAGCTCTATATTTCAGCGCAGCCTGGTGATACACACCAAATTGAGAATCTAACAGAATGCATAGTCGATATAAAAAGCTGGATGATGAGTAACTTCTTAATGTTAAATTCTGAAAAAACAGAGGTGCTAATAATTGGACCTAAAACCCCACATATAATAATCTAGAACACAGCCTATCACTTGATGGCTGCTCTGTTAATTCTTCATTGTCAGTTAGGAACCTAGGTGTGCTGTTTGACCGCAATCTTTCCTTTGAAAATCATGTTTCTAGCATCTGTAAAACTGCGCTTTTTCCATCTTAAAAATATATCTAAATTACGACCTATGCTTTCAACCTCTAATGCAGAAATATTAATTCATGCGTTTATGACCTCAAGGTTAGATTATTGCAATGCTTTATTGGGTGGTTGTTCTGCACGCTTAATAAACAAACTTCAGCTAGTCCAAAACACAGCAGCTAGAGTCCTTACTAGAACTAGGAAGTATGATCACATTAGCCCTGGTTCTGTCAACACTGCACTGGCTCCCTATCAAACATCGAATAGATTTTAAAATCCTATTAATTACCTATAAAGCCCTGAATGGTTTAGCTCCTCAATACTTGAGCGAGCTCTTATCACATTATAGTCCTGCACGTCCGCTGCGCTCTCAAAACTCTGGCCATTTGATAATACCTAGAATATCAAAATCAACTCATGGCGGCAGATCATTTTCCTATCTAGCACCTAAACTCTGGAACAATCTCCCTAACTCTGTTCGGGAAGCAGACACACTCTGCCAGTTTAAATCTAGATTAAAGACACATCTTTTAACTTAGCCTACACATAACACACCAACACACCTTTTATTATTCAAATCTGTTAAAGGATTTTTAGGCTGCATTACTTAGATTTGCTGGAACCGAACACTATTTCCTAAAATACGATGTACTACTGTGACATCGTGAAAAGAATGGCATCTACGCTAATATTAGTCCTGTTTCTTTCTCAATCTGTTTTCACAGTTTGTATCCAGACTAGATGGTGGATCAGCACGCAGAGATTATGTTCATCAGAGACCAGAAAACCTAGATGCGCCCGTCGACAGATCACCAGATCCTGATGCACACACACACGCACACGCACACACTAAGTCATTTACACTACCTGACACAGCTGCGTTTAAAATGGAACTGGAGGTTAAGTGCTGGGCGTCCGGTCAGAGGAGAACTGACCCCAACTGAGTCTGGTTTCTCCCAAGGTTTTTTTTTCTCCATTCTATATGCATGGGGTTTTGTTTCCTTGCCGCTGTCGCCTCTGGCTTGCTTGGTTGGGGACACTTAACTTCTAGTGACTATCGTTGAATTGACTACAGAGACCGTCTCTGCATTTAATAAGAAATTGGTCACTCTCGTCACTATATATCCCTGTCATTATACTGTACAGTGCTTTGATGCAACCTGTGTTGTTAAAAGCGCTATATAAATAAAAATGATTGATTGATTGATTGATTGATGTAAGCAGCTCTACAGTAAACTATTATCATTAGAGTTTATTCAATCTAGATAACAGATCGTTCCACGCCGAATACAGCAGTGTGCCGTAATACTGAAGTACACAATATTGTTCTCACTAAAAATATTTTTTCATAAGCCAATCCACTACAAACGTTGGTAACACTTTTTAGAATACCGTTTCTTACTTACTGGTAATTATTTGTTAACACTTAACTTCACTACTGCTAACTACTAAGGAAGTTGTATTAACTTTGTACTTTATGACTGTGTTAAGTAACAGTACACTAATCAATAACTAATGTATTCAGTCATACCTCCTGAAGAACTAATATTAATTATCTACTAGTTAAGGTTAAAAAAATCTAAATAATCAAAATGAAAATTTTGATGAGCACGTTCTACTGGCAAAATATACTGTCTTCCATAATTCTACATCCCTCATCCTAACCAGTACCTAAACCCAACAACTAGCATACAAACTATTAATAAGCAGGGATAAGAAGGAAAAGTCATAGTTAATAGTTCATTGTTAGCTATTTTAAAGTGTCACCATAAATGACCGATGGTACATATTGGGTTTTGTCCTTTCTGTAAAGCTTGTCCTTTCTGGTTCTCACCTCTCATGGTTTTGGCTGTATGGTAATAAATGCATTGTGCACATGTTCTTTAAGGAAATCTGCTTCGAAAGGAGTCACAACTCCATGGTCTTGCCATAACTATCTACATAACTTACTACAGATACAGTGCACTCTGTAAAATGGTGATTTGTGAATTCAGTATTATTTATTTATTTAGCGAAACACTGGGATGAAGCTGTTGGCTCATATTTATTTTTAGTAGTTGGGTAGTTTGTGTTGTGTTTACGTCTAACCCTTTTAACTCTTCTAAGCTTTTTACAGTTAAATAGGTTACAGTTTCAGGTTCTAAAAAGGGTCTGTAGAATTATTTCAAAATAAAGAATTAATTACTACTGAGTTCCCTGTATTTTCTCTCAGTCTTTAGCTTACATACAGGAACTAAATTATTTGTATATTCTGAAGAGGCACACATACAGTACTGTATATAAAATATAAAACCTAAGGTCAATAATCAGAAAGCACTGCTGATTTCTTACAAAACACTTCATTACACGGGTAAAACCTCTATAAAATGAATTACATTTATTAATATTGCAATATTTTCATACTACTACTACTACCACCATTTATATGAAAGGAACTCAATTCAATGTAATTGTGACTGTTCAGTGGTAGTTACTTCATAGTTATTTTTCTTTAACCTTAACTAGTAGATAATTACTATTAGAGGTATGACAGAATACATAAGTTACAGATTAACACAATCATAAAGTTGTTACACACAAGTTAATAGTAGTAAGTTAAGTGTTAATTCCCTTTTAGTTCTTTAATAACTCCTTATTAGTTATGAAGAAAGAAAGAAACAGTGTTATCAAATGTCTACATTAATAGAACTGTGGTTTAAAATTTTGCATAACGACTGAGTTCAGCGCTTATCTCAATGAATGAAAGTTGAATATTTTATGTAAATGAGTAGGTACTGTATATCGACATGAACGCAGAGCTTTTGTTTTTACTTTATTCATTCACCTCACTACTGAAAAAGCATCTGTACGCATCAGGCACAGTTTGCATGCAGGTGTGCAAGTTTTGTGAAGTTTTTAGAAATCCCACTTTTTGAGTCGGAAGTGGTGTACACCTCTGTCAGGGATGGTTTGTGCACACACAACGATTATAAACGAGATCTTTCACGATAGAGAACATTTGGTGCATCTTTATAAATCTGTCAAAGATGACCACTTCAGCAGCTGGAAACTCATATCAGACAAGAATGTGACCAGAAACTCATAACCTTGATTCCCAGACGTCTTCAAACTGCTCAGAAAAGAAGAGAAGATGCTACGCCGTGATAAACATGACCTCGGCACAACTATTCTGAGACCTGCAGCACACATCACCTTTGAAATGAGCTCATTTCGTGCAAAGTTGTACAATTTCTCAGTTTAAACATCTGTTATGTTATATAAAATACTGGCTCATGTGATTTGAAATTCTTTTAGTTTTGATTTTATTAAAATCTAAAGAAATTAAAAAGAAAAGAATTCAGGTTGTTTACAACAGATCGATAAACATGAAAGTCATATTGTGTTACATTTTAGACACAATATCTAGCTCAATTTTGGTTGAACGATTCAGTGACTCACTCATCAAAACAGTGACCTACTAGTTTCACATTTAGATTATAATTTTATGCAAGTAAAATAACTATGTCTAAATATTTAATAAAATATAAATATTCTACAGCCACTTCTAGCATCACCACCTTCACGTGGTGGAGGGGTTTGAGTGCCTGAATGACCCTAGGAGCTAGGTTGTCCAGGGCTATATGCTGCTGGTAGTGTCTCCCAAGGCAAACAGGTCCTAGGTGACAAGCCAGACAAAGAGCGGTCCACCCTCCCCACCCCTTATGGAGTCATGGCGTCGCCCGACACGACATAGCCGGGCCCCACCATGGACCCAGGCCTGGGGCTAGGGGCCGCATGCAAGCTCCTGGTGGCCGGGTCTTGCCCCACCATCTGAAGGAGGGACCGTAAGGGACTGGTGCTTTGTGGTTTGGGCAACAGTCGAAGGCAGGGACCTCGGCAAACCCAACCCCTGGACACAGAATCTGGTTTTAGGGACATGGAATGTCACATCTCTGAGAGGGAAGGAGCCTGAGTTGTTGCGGGAGGTGGAGAGGTACCAGCTAGAGATAGTCAGGTTTACCTCCACGCGCAAAGCGGACCGCTGCCCGGTGGTTGTGGAGGCAAAAGCTTGGCTCTGGGAGGAGTTGGCTGGGCGCCCCTTAGAGATAGGGTGAGGAGTTCAGTCACTCGGGAGGAGCTCGGAGTAGACCCGCTGCTCCTCCACATCGAGAGAGGCCAGCTGAGGTGGCTCGGGCATCTGGTCCGGATGCCTCAGACGATTTCTAAAATATTGAATCAATGTTTTTTTTTTTTTATCTCAAAAGCTACTTTTGTTTGCAAAATCTAATGCAATAATGGCTTTAAATTATCTTTTGGAGCCACTTCCAGCCCAAGTTGATGTGCAATTAATTAGATTAATTAATCAACACATCATGTAATTAATTAGGTAAAAAAAATGTAATCACTTGACCTACATAAAACGTGAAATCCTTCATTGGCAGGGTGTGTGTGTGTGTGTGTGTGTGTGTGTGTGTGTGTGTGTGTGTGTGTGTGTGTGATTTGCTATACTCTTGAGGACCATTTATTGAGAAGCCACCAGCTCTGTTAGGACATTTCTTATTTTGAGGACAGTTTTGGTGTTCCTCACAAAGGAAATACTACAATACTAAATTAAGTTTTTCTTAAAATGTAAAAAGGTTTCTGTGATGGGTAGCTTTAGGGAGATAAAAAAATATCATTAAGAAAATCAATGGAAGTCTATGCTAAGATAGCAAAACTAACAAGAGAGAAAGTGTGTGTGTGAGTGTGAGTGTGAGTGAGTGAATGAGTGTGTGTGTGTGTGTGTGTGTGTGTGTGTGTGTGTGTGTGTGAGTGAATGAGTGTGTGTGTGAGTGTGAGTGAATGAGTGAATGAGTGTGAGTGTGAGTGTGTGAGTGAGTGAGTGAGTGTGTGTGTGTGTGTTTGTTTGTTTACCCGCTGAGAGCTGACGAACAGCTTATGAATGACGTTTCCAGCAGGTCCTCGTCCGGCTCCAACCACAGAAACCTCAGGCTCCTCGAGCAAACAGCTGACGAACCTGACAGACGACAGACAGAGCAGCGTTAAAACAACAGAACCGAGCGTCACAGGAAGAGTTCAGCTCAAGAAGATTGTTTATCATGTTCATATTCATCACTCTGAGAGACGAAACGAGACATGCAGCTGTAACAGACAGAAAAAACATTGTGTCTGTGTTTAACACACTATCTCTCTCTCTAATAAACACACACACAAACACACACTCTCTCTCTCTCTCTCACACACACACACTCTCTCTCTCTCTCTCACACACACACAGACTGTCTCTCTCTCTCTCACACACACACACTCTCTCTCTCTCTCTCTCACACACACAGACTGTCTCTCTCTCTCTCTCACACACACACACACACAGACTCTCTCTCTCTCACACACACACACACACACACTCTCTCTCTCTCTCACACACACACACACACTCTCTCTCTCTCTCTCTCTCTCTCTCTCACTCTCTCACACTCACACACTCTCTCTCTCTCTCTCTCTCTCTCTCTCTCTCTCTCTCTCTCACACACTCTCTCTCTCTCTCTCTCTCTCTCTCTCTCTCTCTCTCTCTCTCTCTCTCTCTCTCTCTCTCTCTCTCTCTCTCTCTCTCTCACACACACACACACACACACACACACTGAAGTGTCTGTGGTCCTGCGGGCAGCTCGGGGTCTGGTCTTAATGAGGCCGGCGTGTCTCTCCTGACCGGCCTGCTGTGGCCCCTGAGCGGCCCCTGGGAACTAACGAGCAGCAGGAGTTTCTCTGACATGCCCTTCCTGCTCCTGTCAGCCCACACACACACACACACACACACACACACACACACACACACACACACCAAACGCATGCAAACACGTTTTAAAGGCAGGCTCAGGACAGCAGCTCAGATCCCAGTCTTTGTTATCAAACACACGTTTACGGTCTTCCAAACCTCACTACAGTCTGCTGCTGGACACAAACAACACCGGAGCACCGGATCACCAAAAATCTCTTCTTTTATGTTCCACAAATGAAAGAGTCGTTCGGGTCTGGAACATGAGTAAGAGAATAATGAGCAATCATTTCTGGCTGAACCCTCCGACTCACACGAACACATTAGTTTTACTCCACGACTCTCCTGCAGCAGAATGAAGTCTTTCTGTAAAACACGTTCTGCTGGAGAATAACAAGCAGCTGCAGACCTAAACATTCAGAGAACAAAGAACAACGACTGAGCTGACCGATCTCCAAGAGCACTGTAATTTTAACCTTCACTAAATTCTTTCAAAAATACGAGTAAACTGAGAGTTTTCCACTGTAAAAAATGAGAGCAATGAGCAACGACAAAACTCACTCCATACAGCCTTACAGTACACAGAGTTGTATATTACAACTAATTGAAAAAATCTAGAGGCAATTAGAGAGTTAGAGAATCTGTTAGAGAATAAATATGCAATTTATACATCTTACAGAGGGTGTATTTTTTAAATAAATTAGAATAGATGGTACTGGAGTTAGAGGATCAAATAAAATTGGAAGGACAGGACATTAGAACAGGACAGAACAGTTAATGTAAAAGTCTGTGAAACATGTTTTTCTTTGTGGTGAACAATAAAGCTTCAGAACGCAAGCTTCTGTCTGAAGTAATGAATTCAGGTAAAGAGGTGGTTTTGTAGGTTATTTTCAGCTCATTGAAGATTAATCTTGCAGCTAAATTCTGGATTAATTTTAGAGGTTTGACGAAACCGTCTGGAAGATCTGCCAAGAACCTGATCTTCTAGATGTTGTAGAAAAGAAATCTGCAGGACCAGGCAATTTAATCAATGTGCTCTGAGAAAGTCAGCTGATTATTAATCACAACTTTAAGATTTCTGGCAGTTTTGGAAGGAGTTATGGTTGATGTGCTCTGAAATGTGAAGTTGTGATGAAAGGATGGTTTTGATGAGACTGAGACTGGTTCTTAGCCAGGTTGAGTTGAAGGAAATGGTCCTTCATCTGTGAAATGTTGGTCAGACCTGCTATTGTCAGATCATTAGGACAGAACAAGAGCTAAAGCTGAGTGTCATCAACATAGCAGTGTTTCTGAATGATAGACCCGAGTGATGCCACATAGACGGACAAGAGAAGTGGTCCAAGAACTGAGCCCTGAGGCACCTCGGGAGCGAGCTGACTCAGAAACCTCACCTCCAAGACTCCTTGAAGGACTTATCAGAGAGGTAAGACTCAAACCACTGGAGTGCAGTTCCTGAGATGCCCTTTCTCAATAGGATCAGGTAAACAAACGTATCAAAATCAGCAGACAGTCAAGATACATATATATAGGACCTGGAAGCTGCTCATAAATTTTTTTTTAGTTTTCATGCAAACATAATATGTTTGCGGTACTGTTGTGTAACATATTAGATCTGTGTCTCTATACAGTTCGTCTGGAGGAGCAACTGGAGTGTATCGTTGCTAGTGATTTTTCTCAGAACTGACACTGCAGACTCTATCGACTTCAAACAGGTATAGTTCAATGATTTTTACGTCCGATTCCAACAAATCCTGCATGATTCAGAAGTTTTTTTTAAATGGAGAATGTTTAGAAAATGTGCTGATTATGACAGCACAGGTCACGAGGATGATGATGATCAGGTAAAGCTTCACCTCTCCAGCTCGTCAGCGTCTTCCTCCCGCTCTCCTCCAACGATGCCAAACTTAGCCTTGAGTGACCGGGCACGAGCAATGACGGCCTCCACCGCGCTCATCTGAGCGATGATGTCCTGAACACACACACACACACACACACACACACACACACAGCAGGTTTAAGTAAGAGCTTCACAAACAACTACACTCTATAATTTCTGTTTCTCATCACTGATAAGATGACTGTGGCAGCGATCAAAATAAAGAAAATCCTCCTCTGAAACTACCCGGCTCTTTTTATTGCATCATTTCATCACTAGGTGGCAACAAATGACTGCTAAAAATGTATTCGTCATTGAATCATTCGAGAGATTCGTTCAAAAATGAATGAAATTGGTGTATTAAATATATTGCATTTTAAATAAATATACTGTGACGAGTCGGCTGCCCCTCCCCTTTATTGTCATCATCACCCCGTCCTTCATTCGCCGCCCTTCACCAGGCTCCCGACGGGAAGGGGCGTGTCCGAGAGGAGGGGCGGGGTATTGGTCAGGTCTGGCGGCGTGTGACGAGGCACACCTGAAGTGTATCGAGGCTCATCACTGCCGCTGTTAAAAGAAGGGGAGGAGAAGCCGTCGGACTCCGCCCCTTACCTGGACCCTTCCCCCTGGAGCACTACCTGACCTGCACTTCCCCTGCAGCACGACGAGGACACCAGTTCCCCCGTTTATTTGGACACTTTTCCCCTGGACACTTTATTTTGTACATTTTTGTTAATAAAAAGCCACTCCGAGGCCTGACGCCACGCCCACTGTCTGTCGTTGGCTCCTCCCACCCAAAATATGTATTCAAATTAATTACACATTATTAAACAGACTGCAGCAATAGGCCTGGTTTTTCGTCCTGAGGTTATTCAGTTTAGTGCAGAACTGAGGCAGAACGGCGAGACTCACCTCCAGCTTCTTGAGGTCAGGGCTGGGGTGTCTCAGAAGTTTGCTGGCCTGAGCCGTGATCTGCTGCAGAGATTTACGCACCGAGGAGATGTCTTCAGACGACTCTGGAGGAGAGAGAGCCTTTACAGCAGCAGTGACCACACACACACTGTACTTACAGTTCAGAGACGACCCTCACCTTCCTCCTTGATCTTCAGCAGAGCCGCGTGAAGAACACAGGGCAAGAGGTGCCTCGTCAGATCCGACGCTTTCTGCTGCGACAGGTAATGCAGTACCTGCACACACACACACACACACACACACACCACCACCACCAATAACCCTAATACACACACACCCACAAACTCACTGGCCTGGAGAATTACTGGAACAAAACTCAGAAGAAATTAAATGCAGATGAATTCAGAGAGTTTATGCTGACCTAAAAACAAAACATACATTTTTCAAGTTTATTATTATTCGAAATGTCCCTAAAAGGTTTTGTCAGTGTGTTGAAACTGAAAGGAATGCTAACACCTCTGAGATACGACAGATAGTCCCGCCCCAAAACACTTCTGATTTCAGATTTCATTGAAATTGAGGCCTTTTATTTGTTAAATTATGTAAATATAATACAATATAGAATTAATGTAATATAATATTACTTTTGCATCTTTTTATTGTTAAATGCAAGTTTAAAACATTTAAAATGTAATTTAATTAATTTTAAGCATTCTTTGAATGCAACGCTTCTGACTGTAAATGATTTAAATATGAAATTTTTCTAATGCAGTCCTTCTAACTGTACGTGAGATTAAGGGATTATGAATTTATCTGCAGGTGTAATGTTAGGCTGCTGTAGGTTGAGAACCATAGACGCAGGGGGCTGCTGGGAAGGTTTTTACTGTACTTTTTGCAGAACACACGTGCGACTGCCACCGAGGACAAGTTACTGGAGCAAAACACAGCAGAGGAAATTAAACCAGCAAATGAATTCAGAGTAAACCCCGCAGCTTCCCCACGAGGATGCGACAGACGGCTGAAGGACAGAAAGAGACGCGACCTTCACCAGCGCCAGCGTTCACTGAAGCTAACCCACTTCCAGCAGTCCCGCGCTCTGATTGGCTGCTCTGAGGGAATCATGGGACGCGTGTGAGCAGGTAAAGACAGAACCATCTTGTCTGTGTGGCTTGAAATGAACGTGTCATATTGATCAAAAGCGGAAGGGTTTGTGGTTCTGACCTTCTCAGCCTCTTTGGTGTCGTCGAACAGTCTCTTCTGCCGCCGGGCCGGAGTCGCTCTGGCCGTCTCCCAGGCCTCCACCCACATGTTCCCCGGGATCTTCATCCGGACACTCAGCTCGCCCCGAATAACCGTCTGCCCCGCTTCATCCACCACCTCTTCCTCCACGTAATCCCTCGGAGAGTACCAGCGAACAAAATCCTCCAGACAACAGCCCGGATTCGCTGCCTGTGGAAACACACACACACACACACACACACACAAAATGTGTTTTTGAGAACTGTAGGTGTAATGTTTTTATACTATACAGACTGTATGTGTTATGGTTCTACACCTAAACCCCTTACAGGAAACTACTCACATTTTTGCTTTCTCAGTGTTTTAATACCTACATCATTATTTACACTTACATCCTCATGTGTCACAAAAACACGTACACACTCAAACTCATGCGCTCACACACACACACACACACACACTCACAGTCATGCTCACACACACACATATGTATTTAATGTTGGGGTTGTGTATTTATCTGTATGGTTGTTGTGTATTTAATGGTATGTTCCTGTAATTCATCACACACTTCTCTTGTAAATGAGCAACAGACTTCCTCAGGATGACCTTTCCATCTTTTACTGAAGTCCTGAGCACTTATACTCATACTCTGATTATTACCGAGAGACACGCTGAACAGATGTAATGATGAGAGACACACAGAAACACATTCACGTCAGATCTCCACTGAGTGCTGCTTCCAGAAACCAAACACTCCACAGCAACACTAAAAACACCATGAAGCACGAGTCCTCAAACACTTGAGAGAAACCCACAGCCTCTAGGGACGGTGCTCACTTTGGCAGGTTACAACACAACTAGAACGATAAACACATCACAGAGAAACCATCTTTGAAATCATTTTCACAATGTTTTTTCCACTGACAGCCAATCAGAACACGTCCTGTTCTCACGAGCTCGAGGATTTAAAGTGGCAGACGCGCTTGAGCTGAGAATAAACAGACGATATGATTCGCTGGTGTGGACTCTATATAGATATCTTTATATAGATATAGATTATATAGATTATCTTTATAGTTATTGTGTTTGGTGTGAAATAGCTTTAATAGTCATCAATTCTTCTCTCTTTAGTCCAAATCAATTAAGATCACGGGTAATTTGAATCAACGCCTGAATTTAGAACAACTGTAATGAAATGTTTTCATTCAATTTTCATTTTTGATAGAAATTAAACTCATTTTAAGATAACTTAACATGTATACATTTAACATGTTTTGTTGGTTAACATTAACACAGATAGGTATTTAAGTATTAATGTTGTCCCTTTCAGACGCAAAACATCCAGTGTCTACTCAACAGTGTTTACGTCAGGCTCTCGACACACACCTTCAGACCGCGACTCACTGAAGATGGTGATTCTCGTGAACGAGCAGCGATTTTCAGGCATTTATCTGCGATTTATTAAAACCTGACAGCGAGTGAAAAATCTTTGTGTCCAGTAACATCGTCCTCAAATAACATGCTAATCCTGTCTCAAGATGAAGACGCAGCATAAACTTCATCATAGTTCTTATCATCTGATATTATTTTTAGCTCTTGACATCTTCGTTGATGAACACTGATATACATGGAAGATATCACAGTATTTTCTGCTATTTACTGTGACGACGGCATCAGTGACGATGATTCATAGGCATCCACTGAGAGACAAAAAAAAGTTTCTTTGGAGGGAAGTATTAATCATTAATTAATCAATGAATTAATCAAGCAGTTTAAGTTCAGTGTGTGTGTGTGCAGCTCAGGATCTTGAGAAAATCATCTTAACTCAAAGGCTAAAAAGCATTACTTTCTTGCCACATTGGGAGATATTTTTACTCATTTTTAGCAAAAACTAACAACATTTGGATTTGTTTTTTAAAGAAATAATATCATTTAAAGTCATGTTACCTGTTCAGTAAATGCATCGTGATTCAAGAATTTGAAGATATTTATACGAGAAAACAAGACCAAAACACAAAGTAAGTGTTGTTCTCTAATCCAGGTTAATAATTGAGAATGACATGATGTCACCCTTCCCTAGCAACACTCAGAAGACCTTAGCAACGGCTCCCAGAATCCCGTGAGAGCGCTCGGGCCGAAGCACGCTCTGGAGCTGTTCTCCTGCTCAGGTGGATCTGATCATCTCCAACAACGTCTGAAGATCCCCGTCACTTTCTGAGACGCCCCATTCATCATATCGCCTCTCTCTGCTCTCCGCCCGGAGGGAGATGGTAATTAAAGCCAAAATGCCAAATGATGCTTGGCTAAGCACAATTACAGACAGCGCCGCTGCTAAATTTAGAGGCCATCTTCAGCTAAAGGGGCCATTTACTGCGCTCACAGCGGTCCGCCGCTGCACTGAGACGAGCTGCTGTGGAAATTAGAGCAGTTTGTAGGGCAGTTGAACAGGCTATAGCGAGGGGAAATAGACACAAAATGTCACCTTTCTGCATCTGCCTCGCCCCCCGGTGCTGAAAAACGAGCGTTCTCGCTTCAGAGCGCTCCTTTCCTTCACAAATCCCTCGCTCTTTAATCTCTGGGGTCTGTCCACGGCGGAGCGCCGCGGGATCGTGTGCTGTTCTCCGACAGAGAGCGACTGAAAATAAGGTGCTTATGAAAATGAATGATGCTTCTCCTTTGGCTTCTGCCAAGCGGTGCTTTTAAAAGGTGAAACCTATAAAAGATTCAGTGAACTGAAGACAGGAGCAGGAGGAGCCGTTGTCTGGCAGCTATATAATCTGCTTCTTTCTGCTCCGGCGTGTGAAATCTGCGGAAGGAGCCACTGAATAACAAAACGTCCAAAAAAAGATACCTTTTATCTCCCAATTTTGACTCTTTTTTTTATCAGAATTACTCAGAAACTCACTTTTTTCATAGAAATTCTTTGCTCCTGAAATTGTGAGTTTATTTTTCAGAATTGTGGGATTTTTAAGAGATATAAAGTTAAATTCAGAGAGAAAAAAAAAAACATATTTGAGTTTATATCATGCAATTATGAAGTTTTTCTTGCAACTCAGAGTTTATATATCTCTTTCAGAACTGACTTTCATCTCAAAACTCTTGTTTTTTTGTTTCTATCTCACAAGCATGGCTTTTCTCTTGTACTGTACTGTATATCTTGTATTGTGAGATATAAACTAGCAATTTCAAGCCCAATTCTTAGGGGAAAAGATTTTTGAGAGTTGAATATTCACAACTATGACTCTTTTCATTTTCTTGAATTTACTCATCCCATTTCTGACTTCTTTTCTCAGAATTGTGATACAGACTGAAGTTAAAGAAAAAACAGCTCCATTTTGAATGAAATAAGTGTGTGTTTTTTTTGCAGCTGCTCATAATTTTCACGTTTGTCTCAGAATGGCGTGAAATAAACTTTTATATCCTAATTTTGAGTTTTATATCCTGCATTTGTGATTTATTTTCTCAGAACCGTGAGATATAAAATAGCAATATCAAGTTATAAAGTTCAATTCTAAAGAAAAAAAGAAGACATTTTCTTACAGCTGTGAGTTTATATCACACACAACCACGTCAAAACTAAAAGCGAACTAAGAAAAAGTGGCTTCCATAGAAACCTATTTAGTCTGATACCGAGACGGGAATAAAACACAGAAAACACTTTCTCTCATCACATTCTTCATATAAGTACAGCAGCACTGAAGGCTGTAATAAAAGTAGATGATCAGATCGGTGTTATCACAGCAGACGGTCAGGGCTCACCTTGAAGGACTCCATGTCCGAGAGCAAGCAGGCGCTCTGCATACGAGCACGGAGATGAGCTCCTTCAGCAGACGTGCCCAGTTTGGCCAGAACCTCAGACTGCTCCTCCAGAAGGTCCTCGGTCATCGGCGCAGGCTCCTGAGGAACAGAGACGTTCAGTTTATCAAACGCACGGACTTACAGAGAAGAGGGAGAAGGTTAGTGATGAATTAAAATACAGGTCTAACGGTACACTGGATGTGTGTCTCTTATAATGACAGGATTCCTGATTTAGATTAAAAAGAAAGTTTTATTTTTCAGTTGATTATTTAATTTCTTTGGCAGCTGATAACTCAACACTTTAGACTTACTCTAGATTTGTGAGCACAGTTTATTCATTTAGTTTAATTATTTTCAATAATTCTGAGGACTTTCTTTGATAGTTTTTGATGTATAAATCCCAATTTCATAAAACTAACCCTAATGACTTATTCTGTATTAACAGATATAATCTATAATATCACAATCTTAATTACAGAAAATACATATTTGATATATATATATATATATAAAACCATCTTTAAATAAAACAATAATATGCAGTTTCATAATCATGTTAAAAATGGTGCTTAAAAATAATTGTGATCATAATCGAGCAGAGCTCACTGTGAAGGAACAACAGCTTTACGTCTCCTATGAAAACAGAAATAACTAAAAGTAGTAAAGTGATGTCATAAACTATTAAGACCAGAAGTGAGGATTTAACTGAATATTGAGCAGCTCCACGATCACACAGATGATAACACAAGTAAGAGCGTCTGCTTTAATCCAATAAAGACTGTGGAAGAGTTGGAGATGTTTGTTGTTGTGGTATAACGGAGCGCTTCATCTCTAACAAGCTTCTCTCTTGTTTTCTCTCTTGTTTTTCTGGTTGTGCTCCAGCGCAGAGATTCCCCCTGAGAGAGCTTCTCAGCGTCAGAACAGAACAGAGCGCTTCCCATCACAATCATATCTAGTTTATGGACCTGAGCGCTGAAACCTTTGGTTTTACTCACATCTTCGATGCAGGCGTCTCTGAACAAGCAGTGTTTATTTCTGAATGAATCTGGATTTTGAACGAATCGTGTGAAGCTTTCATTAAGAGAATAAAATTAAAACATTTAGCGCCACCTGCTGGCAGATTTACTTTATCATCGTTTTATTAAAATAACAATAAAAATAACAGCACTAGATCTCTTTTAGTTACTAATGTCTATAATGTTATAAACACAAATGACTGAAAAGTTTCTCAAAGGACCTTTATGTTCCACCGCTCATGTTTGGACATCTTAGCCTAAATGTTTACGTGAAATAAATGTTGAGTTGAGTTGAATACAGCATTTAACTCTAAAGCTACAATTTGTCTAATTAATACTTTCTCCTTTTATACAAAAATAACTTACCCTATTTTCACAGTCAAATTTATTTAGTCAACTATTCTAATTAATCAAATCATTTAATATATAATATATTAATAATATAAATATATAATAATATAAAACATTTTAATTGTTAAAACAGCCATGATTATATAATTAATTATAAGTATAGACACACACACAAACATGGGAGTGAACAGAGCTCTTTTGGTGCAATATTCTTGCTGCTATTATCTGATTGGTGGAGTTTTCTGTAGCATCATGGGAAATGTAGTTTTTCAGCACAATTTCCGCAGCGATCGGTTCAGCCTGGTTCTGACCTGCGTGACGGGGATGTAGAGCGGCTCCGGGGAGTTCAGAAGGGTCAGTTTTCCGTGAGTCTGCAGACGTCCTTCGGCTTTGCTCTTACTGACCGTCTTCTTCTCGCTGTCCGTCTCTGTCTCCTTCATCTCGTCCGTGTCGCTCAGACACTCGAAGAACTCCTCCTCGCTGTCGCTCCACGAGTCCCAGGACTTCCCCGGAGAAACCTCGGCGGGCCCCGTGCTCGCGGGCCCCGGGCGGCTCCGGGCTCCGTCTGACGACCCGCTCTTCTTCCCATCATCCCTCGCTTTCTTGCGCTCGATGCAGCAGTTCAGCATCTGATGAAGCACAGAAACAGACCCCTCTGCTCATCTGCATTTATTTCATCAAAAATACATTAAAAATTGTGAAATATTATTAAAATTAAAATATCAGTTTTCATTGTGAATATGAGTTAAAGTGTAATTTATTTCTGTGAAGCGCAGCTGAATTTTCAGCATCATTACTTCAGTGTCACATGATCTTCAGAAATCATAATAATATACTGATTTACTGCTCAACAAACATTTCTGATTATCATCAAAGCTGAAAACAATGTTTCTGTGGAAACTGATGTTATTTTTCAGGATTCACAGATGAATAGAAAGTTTAAAAGAATAGCATTTATTTGAAACAGAAATCTGCTCTAATATGAGAAAAATATCTTTGCTGTCACTTTTGTTCAATTTAATGCATGCTTGATGAGTAAAAGTGTTAATTAGTTTAAAAGTAAGTACTGACCCTAGACTTAAAATCATCTACTTCCTCTCGTTGTTTTTCTGCTGACTTTTTTTCTTCTAACACCACTTTTACTAGATATAATGTGCCTGCTTTCAATTTGTAGAAAAACTAATCTAATCTAATTTCTGTGGAAAAATAAATAGAAAATGTATATTTTTCATCCAAGAAATCTGCTTAAAACACATTTGTTTTAATACAGAACACTGGAACTGAAGTTAAAATGATGACCAGCTATTAATTTCTGATTTCTCACACCTCTCACGTGTTTGAGGACAGGCACCCAGGAGGAAAACAACACTTCACTAATGTAAGGAAAGCGCTCTATTTTCAGGCACTAATTTTGTGCTTCATACACTAAAAATCATTCTTTAGTACTTCCTCAGATAATCTTAACAATGTGCTATTTTCAATACGAACTAAAACATGATTTTAACATAGCACCTGTAGTACACTGGCATCCATCTTTCATGCCCTAGTGTGTTCAAGTGCACTACAAGCGTAATAACTTTTAGACTGTTAAGTGTGTGGAGCTTCACCTGTAGCTTCTGATGAAGGAGGCAGCACCTGAGATCCGGAGCTCCGCTCGCCAGCCTAGAAGAGCAAAACACAAACACACAGTGAGAGCAGCGTTAGAGCGCTACAGACTACAGTCCCACACTGATCTAGAACCAGCTCTACAAACACACTGGAGGATGTAGAGAGTGCCATTAAACTAGAAATACATCACAGACACTGAAGAACACATGCAGCATTTAGCTGATATCCGTGATGATTACGGAGCTCTGAATCAGAGCGGACTGGGAGAATACACTTTCATTATGAATCGGTTCTTTTGAACTGGTCCACAGCACGACTATCAATAACCACAGAGAAATTATCTCATTGGAACTGGAATCGTTTTCAGAAGATTTCACAGATAAACTAGGGCCGTCTTGAAAATATTATTTTCTGGATTCTCAGGCTGAATGAACCACTATCTATTCTCACATCCCAAGAATCAGTTCAGCTCAGTTCAACTTAATCAACATGATGTGTAGCTTCTGCCATCAAATACTAAACTGTAATAATCATTGTGTTTTCTTACTCAGCCTTGAAATTCCATTGGTTTTATGACTAAATTCTTTTATTAAATGTGTTTCTGTGGCTCTTTGTTGTGCGCTGATCAGATCACTTACAGCAAATAAACATGAATGAACATCAGAACTGAATCCAAAAGATAAATCAGTGATTCATGTGCTCAAATACACTAATATTTACTTCAGGAAAGACTCATTATCATGAACTCAACGGGCTCATATTTTGAGAGTTTTGCAGAAACTTTTAAAGGAACACTCCACTTTTTTTAAAACTTGGCTGGAATTTTTTTCCCCAGAGTTAATCGTTTTTGAATCCATTCAGAAGATCTCTGGGTCTGGCGATAGCATTTTTAGCATAGATCATTGAATCCAATCAGACCAGTGGCATGAGGTTCAAAAGGAGCAAAGTAAGAAGGTTTAGTGTCAGAGCAGCAGAAGCTGAGCGTGTGAGGAGTGGATGTGGAGCGCTCTCTGACCCGTAGATCAGGCAGTTGTTCTCCCAGCGTAACGCATCTCCAGAACAAACTCCTGCCACAGATGAGCCACGGCTCGCACCCTCCGTGATGGAAGTTGACCATCGAGACACACAGCGCCAGGCGAGAGGTCAGACTGTCGCTCGGAGAAGACTTCAGCTGGTTGTAGAGCAGCTGCTGACAGAAGAAGACGGTCAGACACCCATCTGAATCATCTGAGACGCGTCAGACGGACACTCACGTAATCCTCCGAGTCTCGGGCCGGTTCCTGCGTGGATCTGACCTCGCTCCAGTCGGCTTTGTCCAGAGCGGCGTCCGGGAACAGATACTGACGGTCAAACACAGCAGAACACGCTTTTAAAGGAAAAGGAGAGAAACATCTAACCACAAACCATTCCTCCTCCAACATGAACTATCTGATCTGCATCTCACACGTTTACTATTGTCCTTCTACATTATTACACACTATTATCCTGTTTAATACTGTACAGCTTTTTTTATTGGATCCAGCCATGAAAGTGAGCAGGCTGTTAGGAAAAAAGTACTATGGGAGTCAATAGTGACCCAAAACATCCTGCTTACAGACTTAACAAAATATCTTCCTTTGTGTTCGTCAGAACAAAGAGTTTCACACAGGTTTGGAAATATTCTACACAGCAAGGAAACGATGACATTTCAAGTTAAAAATCCTCCAGAAAGCCTGTGAGAGCCCCCAAAGTAACCTTCATTACATATTTAAAAAGACACCTATATAAAATAATGTGTTACTTAAATATTGACTTGAGAAGTGTGTTCTGGAGCAGATCGTCATGTACTTGGGGTTAGTATCTCGGCCACATAACGTCAGCTTTCAGATGAAGTATAAATCTCAGTAAGAAAAGGGTGGTTATGACTGATTTCGTGGCCTTCGTCCTCCTCCTCCTCCTCACAGTGAGTCTGTGTGAATACCCAGCATGCCTCACCAGCAGGATGGAGTTGAGCACGTCGTTGTTGAGCGGAGACTCTTCGGAGCGCCGGTGTCTCCGGATGCGTTTCCTGGCGCTGTGCACCATACTGGAGACGGACAGCTTGTGGATGGGGACGGACGCCGCTCGGTCAGCTTGGACAGCGCCTGACTGATGTCACTGTTCTCTACAGAACCATCATCATCATCATCATCATCAAAACAGAGTCACTATTCAGTTCAGATCAGTGAATGGAGAACACACACAATTAGACAATCATGAGTGTGACTGATAGTATTATACATTGGGTTTTTCTTTAAACTTCTAAACATTATTACAGCATGATAAAGTTCTGATGTTTGGTCTGTGTTCATGTACGCTCCGTTGTATTAGCTCTGATTATTTCAGGAGGAATATTTGACGGATATCACTAGAAAGATTGTATCCTGAAGGGCGACATCGTTATTGAACATAAATGATCGACATTGAACTGATCTGAATCTTCTGTAAAAACTGATTCAGAGCACGCTAGTCCATACAGAAACCATGTACATCTTCTCGTTTTAGATATCTGTGATTAACTAATGTTCAGAATGACCTTTCCTTAGCGTCCTCGGCGGCGTTCCTCCCCAGAATCTCCTCGACGGTCTCCTTCCGGCAGCAGAGCTTGAAGAACTCCATGAGGAACTCACCTGAGGATCCAGACATCAGTCACACAGCTCTCAATCCTTCAATCTCTTAGCGTTAGCGTCGTCTCTTACCCAGCAAACACTGAGGATTGTCTGCTTTCCGCACACGGACGGACCAGTGAGGAGCCTGAAGAGGATCCAGATCACTGAAGAAACAGAATCAAAACATCTAAACATCCTTCAATGGAGACGCATTGAACCGAGAAGCTAAATAACATCAGATATTAAAGCCTGTTTTCTTGTGTTAAATGCATCAAAATGATGATCCACTATCATGTATTTAAAAAAAAAAAAAGCTTTGAATTGAGTTTTTCTGATTTTGATCGGTGTAGAAAAAAAAAAAGATCAATTTGCCATCTGTAATGGAAAACAAGAAAATCATAGTAAACGTGCAAATACGTTCATTTCATACTAAGTATAGTTCAAATTTAATAACATATTTACTGACATTCAGTCATTTTGGAGATGATTTTATCTAAAGTGATTTATCTGAAAGAGGTGAACAGACTCAGGAACTGTTCAAATACACAAATTATAAACCTAACTTTATTTGGAGTATTACTTCTGCAAAAAGCACATTTCTTATTAATAAGCCTAAAATGTGTTTTAATGTCACTTTGATGAGTATTCGTGATCTTTTGATAAAATTGGTCTTTAACTGCAAGGTAAGTGCACCTTAAATATACTTTGACACAATCAAATATACTATATTTATATTATATTATA
>NW_025048150.1:75000-122500 GCF_018831695.1 Puntigrus tetrazona
CAGCACACACACACACACACAGGTGACACTCACACACACACACATCACACACACACACACACACTCATCTCTCACACACACACACACTCATCACACACACACACACACACACACACACACACACACACACTCATCTCACACACACACACACACACACACTCTCTCTCACGGTCATCACACACACACACACTAACACTCATCAGACACACATCACACACACACACTCTCTCACACACACACACACACACACACACACACACACACACACTAATGAGTTCTTGTGTCCAGATGCACACGCAGCAGATGAGCGCTGAGAGAGCCAATGAGACGGAGGAGGCCGCATCTAAAGGTGAGCTCTGATTGGCTGCAGGACGTTCTTGTCTGTGCTTTCAGAGGAGTTTCAGTCTCGGTGTGCTCTGCTGATTTAGTTTCAGGAGTCGTTAACATACAAACCAGGGAGAGTCTGAGTTTGATTCCTCTCTTCTCAGAATCCCTGTCCGTGCCGATGGAGGAAGACGGAGCATCAGGTCACATGACTCCAGCAGAAGATGCGTCTCAGCCGGACGAAGCTCTGGACAGTAAAGTAGAGAGGTCAGCAGAGACTGAACAGATCAGTTTTCTTCATGCCGCTGAGGAAAGACATTCCAAGTCAAAAGCTGCCGAATTTTTCTGATTTTTAATGCTTTTTAAAGAACTCTCTTCTTCTTCTTTAAGTGCAGGAAAGCAGTAATAATGTGAAAAATCTTTACTATTTAGAATATCTGTTTTCTATTTTAATATATTTTAAACTGTATTTCATTCCTGTGCTTTATAAGCTCAATGTTCAGCATCCTTACTTCAGTCTTCAGTGTCATCCTTCAGAAATCATTTAAAAAAAAAACAAGACTGCAAAACAGCTGGGTAGAATTTAAGAAGACAATTTAGACATTTGTACTAAAAAACAAGACAAGCCTACTTCCTGTTTTGCAGTGGTGTCTGAAGCTGGGATGTTCAGCAGATTCTTTTTCAGTATGTACTTGTTCTTACTCCTTTTCCTGTGTAGGATAACAAAGAAGCTGGAGGAAAGACGTGAGCAGAAGAAGAAAGCAGAAGAAGAGGTAATTCTGTCGTAACGCTCTGAATTAAAGGATGAACGCTAAGCGTACGTGATCTTTCTCTGACGTGAACAGAACGAGCTGAGGAAGGAGGTGGAGAGGCGTAAGATGGGCAAGGAGATGCTGGACTTCAAGAAGAAGCAGGAGGAGGAGAAAACCAAGCGTCTGCTGGAGGAGAGGAACCGAGAGAAGGCTGAGGAGCGAGCGGCCAGAGAACGGGTCAAGCAGCAGATCGCTCTGGTACCACACACACACACACACACACACACACACAGCCTGATGTTAGGTGAGCGTCGGCAGCTCTATCAGCGGAGCACGAGATCATGATGATGATGATGATGATGATGATTCAGTGCTGCCGCGTACTTCTTTTAAAACACTGAGGAAACGAGAACATCATATCAGAACTGAAACAAAGCCATTTTTATCACATTATCTAGAGAGACATCTGTCACCGTTTCAGACGCATCTCATACAAGAGAGAAGATGTTTAGAAAGACATGAAAAATTAATACAAGTTCAACTTTTAAAAAACACGTCTCCAGAGTTTATGTCCTACATCTCATGTTCTTAAATGAACCAGGGCTCTGTGTGATTGCTTTATCTCATATCTGGTTTTGAATTGTTCAAGCAAGGTAATTATTTATGGTTTATACACATTTTGCACTTTTTTCAAAAATTGTTTTATGGCTTTGAATAAACGTGCATTAGTAATTTTTGGCTCAGAGCGCCCTCTTGTGGAGAAAGCCTCTTTGCCCTCTAAGAAAATTAAGCCTTATAAATTTGAATATTGAATAATAAAACCAACTTATTTTTTCAGCCATTTTGACAGCTCTATTATACAGTGCTCTCAGTCTCTGCCTGCTGAACATGTTTGTGATTACAGGAGCTGATGATTCAGCTTTTGGTATTAAAATAGTACTGCTATTACTACATAACTAGTGTGACACACACATTTCTATTTTAGAAATGTATTCTATTTCTACAGCACCGCTGCTGGAACAACAACATGCATACTATATGAGAGTAGATCATCTCAGGTGTTAAACATATCTACTATTAGTTTGAGCTTGTAGTCATACTCAAAACAACAGATAAATGACCTGAAATCTTAATCAATTAAAGCAAACACATGTTAAAACTTCAAACATGATGCGAACAGACCTTTTAAGCTTTTGTTTGATGGAAAGTCCAGCTCCAGCTGAAAACATGCTTAAAAACATGTCTCACATCTCGAATGATCTAGTAATCATCTGCTGTGAAAATAAAGCATAACTGATGGCCTTTGTGTTTCCAAGCATGCACTAAACTCACATCACGAGCAATAAAGGAGTTGACTGCATTGATTATAGATTTAACAGAGCCTTTCTGAGAGGCAGAAAACACCGGATCACGAGCTGATCGTCTGAACCAGCCGACTCAAACACGCAGCAAAAACAGAGCTGATGAAGAGATGGAGCCGTATTGAGTGTGCGTTCGTTTCTCAGATGAATGTGGTGACACGCCGGTAGGGTCAGGTCTGTTGTGGTTTGTTCCTCAGGACCGTGCTGACCGAGCGGCTCGTTACGCTCAGAGCCAGGCGGAGGTGGAAGCGGCTCGGGTCGCTGCCCTTCAGGCCAGAGCCTCAGAACAAGAGTCCAGGAGAGACGCCGCTCAGAGAGAGAGGAGGTCAGCTGCTGAACGCTGCACTGAACATACTGAACAATCAGTGCTTCTGCGTATGGTTTCTGGAGATCGTTAGTCCTGACGATGTTTTCTTCTTCTGGTCTCAGTGCGTTTGCAAGGATTCAGTTCCGTCTGCCGGACGGCTCGTCCTTCACTAACCAGTTCCCCTCAGAGACCCGTCTGCTGGAGGCCCGCGCCATGCTCAGGTCAGAGCCTGCCATGCCGCTCTTTAATGACTGTATGATGGTGGAGTCAGAAGTGACCCGTGTTCTCCTGCAGGAGGTGGGCGGCCGATACGGTCAGTTCTCTCTGGCCACCATGTTCCCCCGGAGAGAGTTCACCGACGAAGACCTACAGAGATCACTGCTGGAGCTGGAGCTGACCCCCAGTGCCTCCATCGTGCTGCTCCCAGTGAGAGACACACACACACACACACACACACACACACACACACACACACAGACACACACACACACACAGATACAGATACTTACTTACCCACAAACAGATACACACACACAGTATCAGATACACACACACACACACAGATAAAGATGCATACACACACACACACATAGATACAGCTGGTCATGTTTTTCTCTACAATTGTATTTTTTTTGTCAGACACCACAGATCTATGCAGTGATAAATAGAGCTGCACGATTAATAGAAATGAAATCATAATCAGTATTCGGCCGAAGCTGTGACAGTCGTGTGTGTCTCGTGAGAGAAGCACAGTTCTGTGATCAGCAGAAATCTTATAGAAAGTAAAACACACCTCAGAAGAAACTCTGTGAATCTCTGTAGCACTAGCTGAATAAACCGAGGATTGAACTGCTTTCATTGATTCAGCGGAAAATAAACACACGTAGAGAATGAAATGCTAAGAGAGTTTGGAATAAAAACATGTTATTTAATGTAATATTTTGTGGGACAAGTGGTTCATAAATGCTGTGGAAAGATGTTGCTTTTCTAAATACACATAATAAAAGACTCAAGTCAGGAAGGAGCTCAGAAGCAGCTGGTCTGCAGTTATGAACGTGAACTACAGGATCATTCGTTTCCAGCCGCAGCGTGTCTCTGATGAATGATGTGTATTATCTTTCTTCTGCAGTTCTCTGATCACAGAACCGTGCTCAAAACAAACCCACAATCTCTCCTCTAAAAACCTTTATCTGTAATCTGACGACAAAACCACAAGCATTTTGATCCTGGCTTCATCCAAAGTTCAGGTTTATGTTCTCAATGAATATTCAATGAGACACTTGAGGCGTGTTTGAGGAGCTCGTAGTGCTGGTGGTCACGTGACGTGAATGCTGTGCTGTGATTGGTCCTGCAGCAGTCCAGCAGTGCTGTGGTGCGCTCGTCAGCGTCCGGAGGCGTCTGGACAGTGCTGGGGTCACTGCTGTACCCGCTGCTGTCCGTCTGGAGGTACATCAGCAGCTTCCTGTTCAGCAGCGCTCCTGCTGCTCCTCCACCGGCCCCCCAGAACACACACGGCCCCGGGGCCGCCGCAGAGCCAAAGAGGTGCGTTTCTGACCGCTCTGACCTCGCATTAAAGGGATCGTGATAATCGTGGGCGGGGCTAAACGGGCAGCTATGTAGAATAGGAGGTGGGGCTAAATGGGCAGCGCCCTTGAATTGTGGGCGGGGCTGTGATATATAGGGGTAGACTATGTCCTTTGGTACACGAAAGAAAAACTACAAATAACATGAGAAAAACTTATCTTCATTTGTAGAGGTTTATCTTCAATGTTAGAGGTGTTTTGTGTGTTTTTTTATTAATCTTTGATACGTCCCTTTAACCTGCTGTAAACACATTGGCACTCGCTGAGAAACGCTGTGAGATACAGATGAATTTCTGCTGGTTTTCTGCTCCAGAGATGCAGTTCGTAAGAGGATCCTTGAGAAGAGGCCCGAGGACTTCAAGAAAGATGGTAAAATATACCGGCTACGGACTCAAGAAGACAACGAGGACGACAACAACACCTGGAACGGTAACTCCACGCAGCAGATGTAGCTCTGGTGGTTTCTGATCTCCATCCCTCTTCCTCCGGCTCCACCCCGCATGGGTCAATCTAACTGCTTTAACCAGGTGACTCCGGCATCGCCAGGATTGATTTAATAGTAATGTCGCCGCTGAAAGCGCCTGTTGTGAAAATATCTGACGGTTTGTGGCGTTTTATCTGGAGGTTTTAACCCCTCAGCGTCATAAACCGCTTCGGCAATAGAATGTCTTTCTACTAGTTTGAGCACAGATGCTACTTGATCCTTTAACGATAGAATAAAAGATGTTTTTCAATGAAACGCTTCGACTGCAGTCATTCTTCTCTTTTGATTTTTTTGCTTCTTTTAATCTTCTACAACTGTCTGTGTGTTTTCATCAATGTCTGCGAATTTATGAATCATGTGACAATCTTTTGCAAAAATTCATCCGTTACTATTATCTGTTGTACTCTGTGTGATCATAGTTTGTAATTCATATTAAAGCTAAAAGTATTTTGGGTTCTCATTCTTTTACTGTATGCTTTGTCCGGTTTCTTTGAGTTCTGCTGCACAGAGATCAGAAGGTCAGGTGAGGCAGATTATGATTGTGTTTATTCGCATTATAACGTTTCAGATAGAAGCAAACTTTTGTGTATCAAAGTTTCATACCTTCAGAATGATTGAGAATGAGTTTGACTCGTGCTCCAGGGCTGTTGACTTATTAACGAACAAAAAACATGCAGTAAAAATGAAAATCATAATGCTTTTCTAACAGGAAACACATTTTAAAAAAACAAAGCATGAGAGCATGAGGCCTCCAGCAGACGATGAAGAGATAAAAGGTGGTTCTATATTCACTTCTAAAAGCAAATGTTGTGTTTTCAGTGATTTATTTGTGTCACATTAAAGAGACGGTTCACACGAATATAAAGATTGTCGTCATTTACTTAACTCGAGATGTTTCAAACCTGTGTGCGTTTCTTTTATTGATCACAAACGTAGATGTTTTGAAGAAGGTCCCCACTTGTGCAGTATAGAAAGAAAAAACACGAAGTCAATAGGGACCTGCGTCTCTTATGGAATAACATGAGGGTGAGTACATGATGGCCATTTTCATTTTTTTTTTAGGTGAAATGTCCCTTTAAATGTCTTTGAAATTTCCTTATTCGGTAGCAAATATATTATCAAGTTATTATCAAAGTGATTTTTGGCAGCTGACAGGCCTACTGAAGAACGTCTAGAGACTATTAGAACACTAGTTTTGCAGAAGAACTTCTTCAAGAAAGATCCCTGCAAATCTACAGCACTGTTAAAAGTTTTAGGCACTTGTGTAAAAATGCTGTAAAATGAGGACGCTGTGAAAAATAGGTTTTCTTTATCAGTTAACTTCTATGAACTGAACTAAATCATCATTTCTTGGGAGCATCTCTGAGTTTAAAGCAGTTTCTCATTCAAAACGTGGATGCCGAAAAGCTATATACTGAGACCACTTCGTATCAGTTTCACACGATGAGTCATTTTTTTATACAAAAATTACCATAATTAGAAATGTGATATTAAAGTTATTGAACAAAAAACAATGCCGAACACAACCACAGCATTATTTTGTGTCTCTGAGCAACATTTCAATAATTTCAAATATCAGTATTCAAAAGACAATTGTCACTTTTAGAAAAAAAATGCTTCATAACGTTTAAAATGGCCATAAAATGTAAAAACCTGTTAATCTGAAAAGATTAATTTCTATCGGTTTGAACTGACCACCACACAGAATGTAAAAAATATTGAAAACGTTTAAGAGTCTGTTTGTGGTAGCCCTTTAACACACTCAGCAAATTATCATCTAGTGACCATATCTAAAAATCCCAGAAAATATCTACATGTTTTTAGTTTTCAATGTTGCACACCCCTAATATATATGTCGAAGACACGTTTATGACCTTGTGTCACAGTGATATCATGAAGACTCTGTCAGCAGCATTCAGGCTGTGTGTTTAGGGTTTGCTGGAGGACTATGGACTCTGGAGGGCTATAGATTTGAAGGTGATGAGGTACTCAGGATAGGCTCCTGCGTCACAGAACACCACGAAGATGAAGGGGTTGTTTGGCTCGTCCACGGCGCAGTCGTGCAGTCCAGCCCTCGGGTCAGCAGGGTTGATCGGATCCGGCTCCTTCATTCCTTTTCTGCTTTGACACAGCGAGCCCGTCACCACTCGCGCTCGGTACATGTACTTCAGCTCTTTGTCGTCTGGGTTAGAATACTTGTCCTGGCAGGAGTACCAGGCCTCTCTGGCGAAGTAGGTGCCTTCTCCGTGATAGACCGCTTCAAAACAGAGCATGTGGCGGGTCAGCATCGTCAAGCTGCGAGAAACGTGCGGTTATGCGTCAGATCGGAGCTAAGACCTACCGTTTCTGCCACAGAAGCTGCGGTTGAAGCCGTTCTTGTTGATTTTCTGGCATATCTCTTTGGTCGTTCCGTGATAAAGAAGGCGCTCGTTTCTCTGTTTGGGGTATTTCTTATCCACGGTCTGTTTCAGCACGGAGTATCTCTGCCACAGCGACTGACTCTGAATCCTGTCGATCTGGAATCATTTCAGATGTTAAACACAAGTCCATTAATGCATCATGGAGAAAGTCAAGTTTCTGTTTTTCTTATTGGATATTCTGCTTATTGTGCATTTGGCAGATGATTTTATCCACACTTTGCACTGAAGCTATTCATTGTTTTTAATCAATTTCTGCATTCCTCGATAATTAAGCCCATGTTTTTGTCATAATTTACTGTTTGAGCTACAAGAATGCTTTGTTTCCATATTCTGAAACAAGTCACAATAGTGATGTAGAATGAATTGCACTTGCCCTTGACTTTAAATACTGATGCTTGTTTTTTGGTTATTTCAAAGTTATTTTACCTGTTGAACCTGGACGGGCTTTACATCACGGTGTTTGCTGGATTTCAGAAAGGCTTTTTCTATGTTCTTGTATTCCACCGAATCTGAGTGTAATGTAATTATTTCTAAATCCTGTCCATCCATTTTGGTCCACACTGGAGGGGGATGAATGATTGCTGAGAAACAAACAAGCAAAGTTACAGACAAAGTTAAGACAATACCTCTAGACACTTATGACATGAGATGATCAGTGAGGCGCTTATTTAACCACCCCCTATACACCTTTCATGAACGTGGGTGAGGAAACTCTAAGTGGATCATATCCGCCAGCAGCTAACATCACTACTTCTGGTCAAGCAGAAGACTGCAAATCAAATCATCATCCATGTGGTGATGAATGATATTTAGAAAGAGCAGTCAGAACTCCTTAAAAAGTAAAACTTCATATCAGCTTCTGAGTCGTCATGTGGTTGAAGAATCCCACAAGGACACAGCCAAAACAAGCTCTTGAACAAGTTTCATGAACATTATGAAATGAAATAGTGAAATTTTTATGAAATTAAACTTTCAGATCTGTTAGTTCTAATAATTTTGGCCACCCCTGTAAATAACTCGATGGCCTCGAACAGGGGTCACCAAGTTTGGTCCTGGAGGGCCGGTGTCCTGCAGAGTTTAGCTCCAACCCTGAACACCTGAAGCAGCTAATCAAGATCTTACTAGGATTACTTGAAACTTCAAAGCAGGTGTGTTGAGGCAAGTTGGACACTCCAGGATCAAGTTTGATGACCCTGGCCTAGAACCTCAATACTTTGAAGATATGCTCACTGAGTAAAAATCAAAAGAGTACTCAAATCGTTAGGATCAAGTCAGTTCGAAAAACCAAGGGTTCACACAAAACAAGGGGAGCTTTTAGCTGTTAGCTACTCACAGTTGGAACCAGCTTTTAGGAGAAATTAAACATTATCTTTATATAAATAAATAATATAGAAATCTAGACTCAAAAAACATCTGTTTAGCTGTACATTTACTGAATGAGCACTGTGCTGCATCCCAACCGATTGCACTCTATTTTATGTAATTTTCTATTCTTATAAAAAGTTATTTTTATGATTATTTCCTTTTATTTAAAGCACTTGGAATTACCATTGTATAAGAAATGTGCTATATGAATAATCTTGCCTTGACTTATACAGCTAGAACAGTGGTGTCAAACTCAATTCCTGGAGGGCCGGAGCCCTGCAGAGTTTAGATTCAACCCTGCTAAATCACATATACTATGCATGTCTGAAGTACTTGATTAGCTGGATCAGGTGTGTTTAATTAGGGTTGCATCTAAACTCTGCAGGGCTCCGGCCCTCCAGGAATTGAGTTTGACACCCCTGAGCTAGAAAGTACATGCCCATCAGATGACACCTCAGACTCATACCTGTATCAGAATCTCCAAGCAGAGTCCTCTTGATCCTGCAGGACTCCTGCTTGCTGTTTGTCACCTCCATCAGGGTGAAGTCCACCATGTAGGTCTGTCCGTTCTCCTGGTAATGGACGGTCTTCTGCTTGCGGTGGAAGGCCAGCTCGATGTCGTAGCTGATGCCGGCCTCCAGTGACTCCCAGCTGTCTCCTCTGGCCACCTCCCAGCACAGCGTCTCCTTCAGACGCTTCACCTCACCTTCCCCGCATCTCTCGCTCTCGCGCTTCTTGGATGAAGCCATTTATCTTCAGCACAGCATCCAAGACGTCGTCTTTTTTCCCTGATAACATTAACTTATCCAAGCTGGTCACCAGAACACTGATTTGATTGGCTCGGCTGAGGGTCACAATAGCCTTCTTGTCCGTTTCCGGAAGGTCTGTTATGTGGCTCGACTGGACGTCTTTACTGATGCACTCCTCCTTGATCAGCTCGTCTAGGAGCTTCTTGACTTTGACGAGGTTTGTAGGCGACATCCCATAAACATCAACAACCATAACTGGAAAAGAAATAGCTGCCGTTTCTTCGGCTAGACAAATAGCCGGTTGCTGCGCTTGAACAGGTATGACCGGTTGCTGGAAAGGTTTGACCTGACGCGCTGTTCAGGAAACACAAGTTAAAGTAGCCAGGTTAGTTCCAGCTTCTTCACACAGCAAGTTAGGAATGGCTAGATAAGCGTATCGGTACTATATGGTTCTCGGACAAATTCCAAATGAAAGTGACCACCTTGGAAGGGGGACTCTGGAGTGAACAGGACACGTGTGTCTCATAATGTAGTCATTTGAAATGCACTTGGTGAAGGGGGTGATGTCATTTCCACATTATCTTCAACTTGCGTGTTCCCGTGACAACGCAGTGCAGTGTCTGTTAGCACTAAGTTAAACAAATTATTTTTTATGTATTAGCATATTTACATTTTAACATAAAAATGCATGTATTGTGCAACAGTTATGCTAACATGCTGACATTTATTAAAACAGCTACATCTGCTGCATTCTAAAAGACTACATTAGGACATGCACATGGTCTAATTCCCTCTCCAATGGGATAGGGATGATCACTTGTTCGATCAATTTGTTCGAGAACCTTATGGTACTGATACACATACTGATCCGTCCCTACTGCATGTTCATGTACTGAAACATACCAGAAGCATTTCGAGAAATCTTCTTGCACTTCTTGATTGCTTCCTGAAAGTCTGGCAGTAGTTTTGCTTGGAAAATCACGATGTGGACACGCTTCAAATGTTTCGTAAATCCTTTTAAAGTTTGTCAGAGCTTCTGTCATTGCATTGGCAACTCCTGCTGCAGCCAAGTTACCTGCTCCTGAAGGACATCAATCATTTTAGGATCATCCAGATTGCTTGGCTTTGCTTATCTGTAAATCTGGATTAATTTACCTGTTCCAAGAGCTGGGAATGAAACAGACTGAATCTTATTGTCTTCGCACATCCTCAGAACTTTGTACATGGAGCTGCTGATGCTTTTCTCACTGGTCTGCCCAACCATATGAATGATGTGTTTGATATTGGAAAGATTTCCAGCACTGGTCAGAATCACGCCATCTGAGGGCTGAGGAGCTTTTATCAGGAGAGAATGAATAAGCAATTATTCTGGTATAGCAGCAGAGTCCAGTTCTGCTCCTGGAGGCTCACTGTCCTGCAGAATTTATCTCCAGCCCCAAATAACCAAACCTGAGCCAAGATCAGCGAAGAATTACTACAATCCTCCAGACAGGTATTTTGGGACAAGTTGATAAACTCTGCAGGATATTGGCCCTCCAGGACCAGGATTGGACATTTTAGAAGTTCAGCAGAAATGGCTACATTTATGACTATTGACTGAACCTGTAAGCTCTACCTTTTGATTTGCACTCATTCACCACAGTTTGTCCTGATGCTTTGAGAATGGCTCCGGATACACCTAAACATAAAGACATACACTAGATCTGAACACCATATTCAATTAGTTATTCAAAGGCCACTCTTCCTGTGTCAGGTTAAGGTTAGGAAAATGTCTGAAAAATAATCTTTCATCAGATTCAAAAGTGAACTCACCTGTATTCAAGTCGAGGCTTGTAGTCGTGCTGTTTACAATAGCCTCGACAGTCTCTTTGGTGATGTCCCCACTAAACACCTTGACTTTAATCTGGCCCATCATCACCTCCACTGGATTTGCTGGTGAAAAGTAAACAGTTTAGCAAATTTGGGACACCTATAACAGTACATTTTAAAAGGTCATTAAATACTGCATTACCGTTGCCTTCTTGTTCAGATGAGGAGCTTTCTTCTGTTGAGCTGTAGTCATCATCATTTTCACTGTCCTAGTTGTGCATTGATGTTAATTAAATGCTAAAGTACAAAAGCATTTACGATACTGAAATCTTTTAAGTGTCCCTTAACTGGCTTAAGGTTTTGTACCTGTGTATTCGCAGTCCATGTTTTAAGACCTGTCTGAAACTCTTGCAGAGCGTTGTCCTGGTCAATCACAATGTAGATAAGCTTGATCACAGTCGAGATGTTTTGAGCTAGATGATCTTTAAATCCCTTCAGCATTGCAACTGATAGCGTCCTCGCCCTTAACGCCTCCGCCTTTAACAAGAGCCATCAGATGGAGTGAGACACAACCACACAAGACCAACACATGCTGCATTTAAGACCATCATAACCCCTACCGGTGCCTACAGCAGGGAAGGAGATCGTGGTGATCTGCTTCTCCTCACAGCGCCCAGAACCTTCTTCACGCGGGATCTCACCTCAGCTGCAGAGTGCGGCCCGACCATGTGAATAATGAAGTCACAATGCAGTTTTCCACCACTGGTCACAGCTGCGATGTCATTCTGCAGTGGACCTTCAGGACAGAATTTGTTTAAAGAAAAAAATTGTTTACTGGTCCTTGTCATTGAGTTCAGCATCATCTACAGCCCAGTCATACTCATGCTAATATCCAGAGCGTCTCTTGTTCATGCAGTTGATAGTTTTATGGTGTAATGTTCTCACCATGATTTTGGCACTCCTGCTCCACAGACGCTCCAGCTGTTTTAAATATGGCACCCGACACGCCTGACGAAGACAAGGACGCTTTTGAGATTGTCAAGGTGGGATACACTGAACTGATCGTACTTTAAAATTGCCACAAACACACACTGTTGTGTTTCGCTGTAGATCCATGGTTTATTTTAAAGCAGTGGTTCCCAACCCTAACATTTCTAGGAACCACCAACATTTGCATGTTTTGGGTAATGATCCAAGTAATGATCTATTAATGATCTGATGATTGTAGAAAATCTTTGGCAACTACTCTTTTAGAGTAATGGATGTGTTGATGTAAAAGTGTCTAGCTTGTGTGTTTTGAGTTCAATTAAGTCTTACAGACCTCTTCTCAGGCTCATGTTCCTGTTGGTGGTGTTTACGATCCTCAGACCGCTTCATTAGTGATGTCACCTTTCTTTACCTCGATTCTGACGCTTCCAATTTTGACTATAAAAGATGAGACGGATCTCAGATATAAACAGTAATATAAACATGGCCTGGAAATGTCAGAACTAAGACATGAAAAAGGGGTTCATGATGCATTTGAAAAAGTAGAGCCTATTTATTTATGAATCAGCATGGAAACGTAGAGTTGTCAGAACCTTGATTTTCAGGCATCTTGCCGGATGCAGGCTGAGGAAAAACAAATGTAGTAAAATGAAAACTGTAAAATAAATAAATCTGGACATTAAGATGTTCTCTCATCAATATTAACCTTATTCCATGCTTTGAAATAGTCACGGAAGTCCCCAAAGGTCTTCTTTTCAAATGCCACTATAGTGATTCTCCGGAGGAAGGATGAGTTTGGCTCCTTTAGATGTTTCTCGATTGCTGTGAAGATGGCTTTGATTGATTCTTTTGGGAAAGCCACCTCGTCCTGCAGACAAAGATTATCACTCTAAGCTTGATTTTTTTTTCTAAGATTGACTTTTTTAAATGACAGAAAGTGCTTGCTGTCATGCCTGTTCCAATGCCAGGAATGGCTAGAGTTGTGGCCATTTTGGCCTCGCAGAGGTTCAGAACCTGTTCCAGAGAGGATGTGATGTCATCGGTGCTCTCCGGCCCAACCATCTGAGCGATGAACTTACACTGAAGCACTCCAGCTCTCAGCACTGCTGCAGCTGCTTTCAGGAGCTACACACGCAGATTTTAATCAAATCACTCAGCACTCCCATTACTATATAGGCATTGACAGAAAGACTCATTGATACCTTGTTTTTTGCATTCGTCAATAACTGATTGTCCAGCAGCTTTTAAGATAGCACCAGAAACTCCTGTAAAATTAAACAACTACATTAAAAACAAACTGGGAAACACTATAAACGGTTTCTTTGATCTGGTTTAATCGTCTCTGTATTATAGTAAATATAACCCAAATCTTTGAAGAAGCTTAAGGCTATTTGACATGCCTTCCAATAAAAAGTAAACCTATTATGATGCGAGTCAGTTTAGAATTGATGCTGCAGTAAAGAAACACTTACCGCTGTCAAGATCTAAAGATTTGTTGGTTGAGTTCACTATAACATCCACCGTCTCTTTGGTGATGTCACCCTTTTTCAGGCATATTGGCACACCATTGATCAGCACTGATTGAATTCCCAGTCATGCGAAAAACAAGTACGATGTAGTCAAGGAAACCCGGTGAGCAGCAGTAGTGCACTAACAAAAGCATACAATACCTCTCATGTCTGGTCTGTGTTTAAGCTCCAAGGATCGTAGATGAACCGTTGTAGATGTGTCAGGAAATCCCTGAGCCACTGGGTTATTTAAAGCTAGATTGGCCTTCATCGGATAGATCAGAGCGTTGGCTGTGAAATGGTGCAGGTCTCCTTCTGCGGTGCTCATGAAACTGCCTATTTTGTGTGTGGAGCTCTTTGGAGAGCAGGATTTGACCACATGCTCTTGTGATAAATACAGACTGCACTGCATCTCCTTCGCTTTAGTCTTCAAGTTGGCCTCATGTTTCTCCAGAACCTTTGCTTCTCCCGCTTTGCCATATTTATGACTCTCTGTAACAATGGATGAGATCTGCTGCTGTACGACACACACAGCATCTTTGATGTTGTCTTTAGCTGCTGAGACCTTTAAGCAAGGGGAGTTTGATGTTCTGCATGTGAGTACTGTTGCGCTGAGCTGCTTGAGTTCAGAGAGCTCGGAAAGATTCAGACAGGACTCCACAAATTCACCCTCTCGGTCAGATTTCAGAGGGAGGCTCTCAGTTGTTGGTTCTTTGTTGTCCAGATATGTCTTCACTTTTCTGGTAACATCTGCAACTGAGCTGGAAAACCCACATATTATAAGCTCATTATTTGATTGTGAGATCCTGATGTCATGAGCTTTCTGGAACGATTCTATTTCATCTTGAAGATTCCTGAGAAAGTATGTCCACGTCTCATCAGTTTGACAGGAAGAAAGCTGTATGACCTGCTCTTTGAGAATGTCACTTATTTTGTCTTCAGCTCTCTTTAAGTTTTCTTTCTCAACCAAGATCACAAGAAAATCCTGTCGCTTTAAAAGTCTAGCTGGAATTTGGCTTGGGAGGAAATAGTCTTGCTCAAACTTTTCAAGATCCAGAGCCTTTAGAAAGTGAATCAGATGTGAAGAAAGCTTCAGCTGGTGTGTAACAATGTTCTTCAGCGCTTGCGTGATGAGCATCTCCACCAAATCTACTTGATCCTTCAGACCTCTGAGAGAGACCATGTGCTGCTTCTCGTCATGTGATAAACTCACCTGACCTAATCTGGACTCAACACGCTCTTTAATTAGATCAAACATCTCTCTGCAGTCTAGCTGGATGTCCACCTCGATGGTGTTTCTTTCCACCTCCACCTCAGCAGCAGTGTCCTTCAGGAGCATCCTGATCTTGTCTGACAGGATCTTGACCTCCTCTTTCACACCAACTATTATAACCTTAGAGTCGAGCTCCCTGTAGGAGAGTGCAGTATTGAGCGTGGTGAGACAGTCGTTCTCAACTCTGGTCCAGATGTCCTTCTCAGCCGCCAGCTCTGCTGTGTCGTATCTGCTAAGGAAGGACTGAACTCCTCTCATAGTCTTGGACTCCCAGCTGGGTGCAATCTGCAAGGCTGCCAGAGACTCTTTCTTGACGTCCATCTCCAGCATCAGTTCATTTTCTGCAGCAGAGCTGTCAAGAAGCACTTTGGCATGAAGCAGTTTGGTGTCGCTCTCCAGTTGTTTTCTGCATCGCTCATTGGTTTCACAGAAACGGAGCAGCTCTCTATTGACGGGAACATTCACTTTTGTGCAGATTTGATCAGTTAGGGTTGGTTTTTCTCCAGTTAAAGCCTTTTGTAAACTGGAGTAGAACAGTGAAGCGTGAACTTCTGTGCCGCAAACATTATGTGTTTGTTCCACCACCGCATGAGCATCTATTACAACAGAAATTACAGGTAAATGACAGGCTAAAATCAGAAATGACTGGCCTTATAAATTGCTTCTAATTCTCTCTGTTGCATTGTCACCAAATCTTGAATTTAAGGTACATTTACATAACATTGATGTACTAAACATTTATATGCAGTTTACACAGAGACAATAATGATACTTATAATGATACAATAAAGAACTTATATTTAAAAAGCATTTCAAAAAGTTTCCAGTTTCAGGCACCCAAAACACCATTGTCATGTAATTTATTGTACAAAACCCATGAAAAGTTTTTAGGTTTTATTTGAAAAGGTGTTGTTTAAATGCATCTTTAATCTTTCAGGTTTTCTTTCAGGTTTTGTGTTTCTGTTGGTTTGGTCTGTTCAGAGAAGAACTGAGGCTTTCTCCTCCATTCTGTCACCGATAGAGTTTTGATTCCTCTGGTTTGGCCAGTTGAGGATGCTTAATTTACAGAGATATTACCCAGTTTATTTCACACATAATAGTTAAAACTGAACTGATCTAGACGTTCACATCACTGAACTCTATTGTCCTTCTGAATTCATGCTATTTTCTTATTTGATACTGTAAAGCTGCTTTGACACAATCTGCATTGCTAAGGCTGACTTGTGGGTGTAAAAAGCAGTATCTGTGGATAATTTTGAAAAGGTTCATTCAAAAAATTAGTTGCATGTCCAAGGTTTGGGAATAATTTTGAATAATGAGAAAAAAATTCACAGGAACTCATTATAAAGGCTTAATTACTGTTGGACAGTGTTATTTGTTCTCTCTAACTTTTATATAATACATATTTTTCAGGTCTCCTCTTCTGAACGCTTTCATCATCACAAACAATGTGAAAACTTACCATCACAGTTCACAAAGGTGATGACGGCGCTCTTCTTCGTGTTGATCCATATGAAGGACTGGACTTCTCCTCCTCTGCTCCTCTTCTTGTTGCTGAAGTAAAGCGTGAGAACATCTTCTGTGAGCTTCTCCAAGTCTCCCTGGACCACAACCGAGTCCGTCCGCTCCAGGCGGATCAATCCGATGTCTCGACCCTGCAGCTGCTTCGAGGTGCATTTCCTTGCAAATGACGTCACATCTGTTGATAAAACAGGGAGAAAATGGTCAATGCATTGAAGGTGTTAATTTTCCTCATTAATTTAATCTTGAAGGTTGACCACAGCAGCTGTTAACGCAGAATAGACACAGCTGAACCGATTCTTGAAGCATTTTGATATACAAGATTTGATTAGTCCAGTCGTAGATGGATAGAGAAAATTAAATGTTAATATTCGTAGACATAGCAGAGCAAATATAAGCAGCGTGAAGCAGGTGTCTCAGAAACGTAGGTCGCTCTCCAGAGCGTCAAGAAAACAGAAACCCAGAGGAAAGATCTTGTCTCCAAACCCACCGATATCGTGTTTGAAGGTGACTACGATCCTGTCCTCATCGAGCGCCTCCCAGGTGTGCTCTGTTTTCTTGCTACAGCTGTGAATGAAGAGTGTGATCAAGCTGCAGTCTGTGTCTCCATCGAAGCCCGTCAGGATGAAGCGGCGCGGGTCCAGCTGCTCTCCCAGACCTCCTTCTTTATACACTTCTACAGTTAAACCAAACTCGTGCTCTTTCTGGCCCAAAATCTCCTCTACATCTGAGAAAAAGGTCAGTATTGTTAGATTTGATCTTTCTGATTGTTAATTTCATCAGGGGTTGCTTTTATTTTCCTCAGCTGAGTGTGAGTTATCTAATGATTCGCCTGCATTGTGTGTAATGATGCACAGAAATAGACTTGCAAAACCAGTTTGTTTCACTCACACTGTGATGTTTCTGTGTAACCAAGAAACAAACTCTGATAAATCATACCTGACTGGCTACAGAGCTTCAGGATCCAGCTGTTATTTCCATGCTTTGTGAGCTCAAATTGCTCTGTAAACTGCTCAAAATACATCTGAAGGGTTTCCTTCTCGACTGAACCACAGCTTGTGATGAGAAGATCTGGTATTTGAGAATCCTTCTCATCTTCTGTGTTATGAACAATTATACACACGCGATCAAAGTGTCGTCGTAAAAGATATGAAATTGATTTTTTTTAAATACTGAAAATAAAAAGCATTACAGTCCAACCTTTTGACCTGCTGCTGTAGGCTGTCTGACAAGAGAGACCTTTGTATGATAAGGAGGAGGAAGGAAATCAATAATCTGACTGAATCTTGTAATTTTTGACATTTCAATCAAGTTCAGATGTTGGTTGCATAAACTGTAGATTACTCTTAATGGTAGTCATCTAATTGTTTTCTTCAAGATTGCTCATAACTTTTTCAAGTAAGTTAGGCTACATAAAAATGCAGATTGTAGTTAAAAAGTAACCTCTTTCTCTGATTAGCACTTGATTGCCTGCTTCTTGATTAACAAACTAGTTCTTAAGACACTGTCCTAGGGTTTGTTTATGCAACCGGCAAAAATGTCCAGTTGCTTCCTTGTCTTTTGAAAGAAACAAGCATCGAGAAACATAATACTGAAGTAATGAGTGACCTTTGGGGCAGGAGCGGCCAGCGACTTGAGGACAAGGCATGTCTCCGGTTTGGGAAGGACTTGTGGCTTGATCTTCTTGATTTTGGTGTCTTCTGTGAGTTTCACTGTCAATTCAACAGATCCGTGAAGTTTGAGGTCAACTTTATGGATCCTTTTTTCAAGCACCTTCTTCAGATCTGGAAAACAGGGCAGTTCTCTGTAAAGCTCTTACGCTTGCCAAGTCAGATTGTTTTTTTAAACTATACTATTATCATTTATACTATATACTATAGTGTTTTTGAACCATACTATAGTAAAGTACTTTGTTGTGGTAATTCTATCGTTACTGTGGTAAAAGAGCAATATAAACAACTTACTGTATTAAATTCTGCACTGTTTTCTACAACTATACGGTATATTTTACTACAATACACTACAATTTTGTAGGACAAACTAAAGTAGGCTTATAGTATTTATTGCAGACAAAGTACTATAATACACTTCACTAAAGTATGCTTAAAAACACATACATTACTATAGTATTTTTTGGCTCACCCTCTTCTTTTATATAAAGCAGAAGCGCTTTTCGTTTGTCGTCTGGATGTTCTCGAATCTCAGAGATCTCTCCTCCAGACCTTCTTTTATTTCTGAAGTAAAGCTCGATCTTTGCTTTGATTCGGTGGAAATCCTCCGGTAGACCCTCGAGAACCAGACTCTTCTCTTCCATCTTTGAGCTCCAGATCCGAAACTTTCTGTCCCAAGACTCCTGTTATAAAAACCTCATAACACCGACGACACATGTTTTGAAGATGATCCGGATCACGGAAACAGCTGCTCGGTGTCCGGTGTTTTACCGAGAGCTGACTCCGGGACTTTCACTTTCGCTTCAGCTCGACTTCTGTTCATGTGACTTCTGATCAGTTCAGTCCAGATCTGCTCCAGAATCAGGAAGCGTTGAGGTAAATAATCATAGGTGAAACCTCTCAGTCGGTCGACGAGTATTCTGTGATTTGATTCGGATTTTACTTTTAGTTTTAGATACTTTCGATTTCGTCTGAATTATGTCTCAAACCGAGAACAGAGCGAACGGCGAGGTACGTGTTTACATCAGTTCTACACACGTTCAGATTTCCAGGAGAATTCTGTTTAATGTTTTAAAACGCTTTGTTAAAAACCTTGTGTGTTTAATTCAAACAGCTTCTTGAAGACATGAGCAACGCCGAGGAGCAAATCAAGAAATACAAGGTTAAAACCCCTCAATCTCCAGCGAGACGTGGTCACGAAGGACTCGATCATTTACTTGTTAATAATGTTCTCACAGGATCTCGTTGAGTCTGCAGACAACGGGAGATCCAGGCTGCTGCTGGAAAAGGCCGAAGCAGAGACCGAAAAGAGAAAAGCCGAGACAGAGCTTCAGAGCTTCATGGACGATGAAGAAAGGAGTTTTAAAAAGTTTAATATAGATCTTCAAGAAGTGCATGTAAGTTTCGATCAGACTAACCCCTGAAAGTGAAAGCAGATGCTGAGGGTTTGTGTTTCAGGAGGAGATGAAGAGTCTGGATCGAGTGAACCAGGATCTGAAGAGAGAACTTTATGATCTTAAGAAGAAGCTCCAGCTCAAGAGAGAAGAAAGTGATTCTCTGCAGCGCAAATTCAAGGTTCAAGGCATTTTATTGTTACAAGTTAGAAGTTGCTGGATCGGTTTAGTTCAGTGTTTCATGATAATATAAAGCACAAGGGCCCATCTTTTTCCTCCACAGTCCGGTCTGTTTACGTATGCAGTGTTTTATGCGATAAACTACAGAGTGTTTCCAAGCAGCTTTACAGTGATAAAAAGGAAATTAATTATTTAATGATGCAAACAAAACTAAATTATTTAGAAATGCAAATATAAATAGTTTTTACTTCTGTTCAAAGGTTTGAGATTGAGAGGTGTAGAGTGTTTTTTTAAAACAATTTCTTCTGCTCATCAAGGGTTTATTTATTTATTTAAAAATACAGAAACAACATTATTAGCAATATTGTAAAATATTATTAACATAGCTGTTTTCTGTGTGAAATTTTCAGCTTCAGTGTCATGTGATCCTTCAGAAATTGTAATAATATACTGATTTATTATCAATCTTGGAACAGTTGTTTAATCATACACATATACAGGATAAGTCCCCCGGGAAGGCAGGCAGATGAACCAAACCACGTAAAACATAGACGAGATCGGACAAACAGAACACACAACGTAAATACTTAATAAGACACAGGTGAAAACGCTAAGACAATGAACTAAAGTAGGTCACACAGAACACATGGCACACGACAAAAACAATAACACAAAGGAGTCCACGTGTGACAACAGTTTTTTGATACTTAATTTTTTTTAAAGCCTGTGATACTTTTTTCAGGATTCTTTGATACAAAAGCACGAAAAATAATACATACACAATAAAAGCATTGGTATGAAATAGAAATAATTTTTAATAATTTACAATAGCCTGCTTTTCAAACGTTTGGTGTCAGTAATTTTGTTTCTATCTTTTTTTTCTTTAATTTATAAGTTTATAAATGAAATGTCTTTTTATTCATCATAAAATACTAAAAATAATAATATGAAAATTATGGTTTCCAAATATTAAGCTTTGACAGAAATTCAAACAGAAAACAGCTGTTTTAAATTGCAAAAATATTTCATAATAAAATAATAAAATGTTTTTTTCTGTATTTTTTAAAATAAATAAATGCAGCCTTTATGTGCAGGAGAAACGCCTTTAAAAACAATAGAAATTGTGCCGATCCCAAACCTTTGAACAGATAGGACGTTTTCCTGCGATCTGATGTATGTGATGAATAAACCCTCATGCTCTCTGAAACACAGATAGAAGCCAGAATCCCGATGAAGCCGGTGAAGTTTGAGCGTGTTCTGGACAGAGAGGAGTGTGATGAAGATGATGATGATGATGATGGTGATCAGGTGCGGTCTGTGTTCACCGTCACCCAAAGACCCTCGTTTCTGCTGAAAGGAGGCCAGGCGCTCATCACCTTCGAGGAGGAGAAGGGTATGGGTTATGGACTGGTTCAGGAGGATGTCTGTTTCTCTCAGGTTTAATGGCATTGATCTTCTGGATGGTTCTGTGATGTTCTTTCAGTGGCGGAGCAGATCCTTCGACTGGCCAAGTGCTCGGTGGCCTGCGACAAAGCCAAGATGGACGTGAAGCCGTACGCTTTATCCCTGGATCCCTCCGTCAAGTTTGAGGTGGAACGAGTTTTCTTCATCTGTACTGTGTCCAGGGTCACGTGCTGTCTGTTGATGCTTGCTTCTGCTCCTTCAGGTCCATATCCAGGTGTCAAAGAAGAGCATCAGGTTCTCTAAAGCCCCGCCCACTTTACCTGAGGAGCGAATGAGAGACCGGCTGGAGCTGTCCTTCTCCAGAGTGAGTCGTGGTGGAGGAGAGGTGGAGAAGCTGGAGTACCACAGGGATACGGGCTCGGGCCGCGTCACGTTCCTCAACACCGGAGGTCTGTCTGAGTTCATCATGGACTTAGCTTTATGTCTTTCACTCTTATTGTCATATACACGTTTCCTTCAGGGATGGGCGACTTGTTTCGTTTTCACTGCTTCTAAAATATCTATCTTCTAAATCATGAAATTGATTTGAAGAAGAGTTTTAATTAATATAATTAAATTAATATAATAATTAATACTTTTGACTCAAAATGATTTGAGGTTGAATTGTGAAGTGTATTATTTTCTAAAATCATGATTTTCAGAGTCATTTTACAGTTTAATACGCTACTATAGACATGGCCTTACTGCTCATGTGGGTTCATGTCTTAAATTTGAGCTTTAAAATCCTGCAGAAACCCTGAAAGAACAAAGATTAAAGTATGAATAAATACGAGAAAAGAAACACATAAATCATGCAGCTGTTGTTTAGTTCTCAGCTTTCTCTTTCAGTCGCAGAGAATCTGGTTCAGCGAGGATCGTTTCGTGTGGACACCGGCAGCGACGCAGCGGTGCTGGAGCTTCTTCCTCTGTACGACTATAAGCTCAGGAAGTTTCAGGTGGGTCTCCGACACGCTCGTCCAGAGATCTGTTGGAGCGCAGAAGGACGTTTGTTTGATGGTGTTTGCCGTGATCTCGTAGACGTACTCGGGCGCTCCGACTCGCACCGTGCTGCTGGGAGGAATCCAGCCGCTGATGGATGAAGAAGACCTCCAGGATCATCTGGAGATACACTTCCAGAAGCCCAGCAACTACGGAGGAGAAGTGGAGAACATCAGATACGTTCCTGAAGGAGATCAGCTGATGGCTTTCTTCAGCGAGGACATCCCAGAAAAGGAAGATTGAGGGTCCTATAAAAACCAGGGTTTTCTTAGAATCTGTGATATATATATCTTTGGGATTTCCCTTTGGATTATATCAAGCCTATCTCCTCACTGTCTTTAACAATATGACAAAACTGAGCATCATAAAATATGATTGTAATTAAAGCAGATGTAGGTTAAATGTATTTAAATGAGAATCAGATTGATATTTTGTTCAAACATAAACTGCTCCGTCTTAAATTTGTGATGTACAGATGCTATATTAAAAGAAAGTGCATTCTAATGTCATCTGCAATGGATTGCTTCTAAAACTCACTCAGTTTTGAGTGAACTGCATGAACTGAAAGTCTTCAGATAAAGTCAGATCCAGTCTGGGTATTTCTATAGTGCTTTTTTAGCTTGTTTTTATATAGGGCACAATACAGATTGTGTCGAAGCAGCTTTACAGTAATAAAGTAGCGTGTCGTAATATTGTGGACAAATAAAGACACGGCTGGAAATGATATTCATGTGGAGCTGCATTGACTGAGAAATCATATGCCAAGAGTTTATTAATCATGATATCACAGCTCTTCTGCTTCCAGAGCGTTTCAAATGCTGCTAAAATACACGAACGAACCTTTGGATCGTATCATTATTAGTTTGTATGGAGGCAAACGTTACAATCAATCACTTTTATTTATAGAGTGCTTTTAACAATACAGAATGATCAAAGCACTGAACAGAATCAAATAAGAGAAAAGAGTGATAGTGATGTATAACGATGAGATTATCACTTCATTTTACAGAGTGACGGTTATCTTGAACTCATACCTGTCACACAAATTATGCCTTTTTTTTCTCTCACACAAAATATAAGAGGTCTTTGAATATCTCATAAATCATGGAATACTTTCATACTCAACATCTTTTAATACTGGGTTTGGAGAAACGCTCAGTAAATGACAGGCCATGTGTTCTGAAAATTCATTCCTTTAATGTTTTAATTTTTGTTATTTCAGGAGTTTATTTGCAAAAACGGATATCCCTGTTTTTTGTTTTTTTTTCATTTTTCAGAAATCAAGTTTTTATTGTGTTAGCTAGTATTTTTTAGTTATTTTTTGAGATTAACTGGAATGCACAATGAAAAACTTTGTTAAAAATGATGTCATCAGTTTTTGCAAATAAACTCTTCATATTATTTTATCATAATATATATGATAAACAATGGAAATAAAATAATTTTGGTCAGTGACAAAAGTTTATGTGGCAAAATTTGAAATAAATAGTTTACAATACTGCATTAAAATGACTGCATCTATCAGATATAGTCACGCTCCCTTTAATTGGGGAAAACACAAATCTAAATGTTTTTCATTTGATCGAACTTTTATAAATCAAAAGATTGTTTCCAGCATCCAGTGATGTTCAGCAGAAAGCAGAGGAGCATGCAAAGAAAAGATCTGCTTCTTGAGCTGAGAAAAGGCCTTCAGATCATGTCTCTGTCTCTCTGGAGATCTGTGACTGAAGATTCAGAACAGAAATATCACATGAAGAATCACTGTGTATCTCAGCTTCTGGTCCGTGCCTTCAGCTGAAATTAATTAATGTCAGTTCATAACCTTGCAAAAGCCCCTCAACAGCATTCATGTCTGATATTAGCCTTCTTTCAGCGATCAGTGATTTTTAGCAGATCAAAGCTGAACCACAGACAGACGGATCAGACACAGCTGTGATAAACGTGTTTAATAATCGATCACAGTTCCTCCGTTTGCTCAGTTATGATGTAAAATGATTCATCTGCTGGATGTTTCTAAAAGCTGTTCTTGGGAAATGGTTAAAAACCTTTTTTTTCTTACTCGAATTTTGTTTCATCAATTTTTTTTAAGCCAGTTTTTTTTTGTATGATTATATCAAGAAGGATTTTCTAGAAAAGTAAAAGTTATTGTTTTGACAAGCAAAATGTCAAACATAAATTAAGATGCTTTGGCCTGAAACAATTAATCCAGTAAATGCTGCAGTTTACGTGTAATTTCATGGGTGTGTACTTGTAATTCATTTCAGGATTAATTTATGGAAAAAAACTCAATAAAAGTAACAAATCCCAGACTGGTTCACAGGGGTTTAGGTTAAAGGTGTAGTGAAATCTCCATGTGAAGAGTGTAGTCTACTGTAACACTCAAAAAATACTATTTAATGAAGAATAAAACACTTAGAACACAGAAGTCTTGTTCGTAACTCTCATAACAGCTCTCACACAGCTGGTTTTTAGTATATTGTCTCAAATACAAACTCGTCCAGATGAAGAATGATGAATGATTCCCAGAAACCTCTCAGATCTGATCCGTGATCCGTGTCCCGCTGAGATAGTGTGAGCTCACCTCACCTCACCAGTCTACGGCGGTCTTCAGTGGTCTGTCCATCAGTCAGGGTCAGGTAGTGCAGCAGGTGGACTGGTCTCGTCGTCCTCAGGGTCAGAGGTCAGCGGTCTCCGGTGGTCTGAAGCGTTCTCCGGTAGTCTGAAGTGTTCTCCAGCAGGTGGACTGGTCTCGTCGTCCTCAGGGTCAGAGGTCAGCGGTCGGCCGGTGGGGTCAGGAGGGCTCTGTCTCTCTGCCGGTGACGGTTGGCCGGCGGTGGCCCGTGAGCGGCGCAGCAGTGGACGGGAGGTGTTCCCCGAGCTCTTGGAGGCCAGGCTGCTGTCCAGCGTTCTTCTGTTGGCGTGCTGCAGGGACAGACGGCACAGGAGCGTCTGCAGGAACGCCGAGCGGAACTGGCTCGAGGACAGGTTATACAGCAGCGGGTTCAGCACCGAGCTCAGGTAGAAGAAGCTGTCGGCCACCGGATGGAGCTGGACGTAGCTGCGCAGGTAACTCGCCGTCCAATCAGACTTGGGCACGGCGGCGGTCATCAGCCGGCGGATCTGATTGGGCATCCAGCAGACGAGCAGAGCGCAGACGATCAGCACTGACCAGAACGGGAGAGGAGAACATTACACATTAACACATTATATTTGATTTTAGAGTTCAGACTTTTTCATTGTGTGGTCCCTTTCTTCTAACGACAGACTGGACAGAAGTGGACACGCATCAGCTGTGTTCTGACCGTCATTCAGTAGCTGTGAAAGTCATTCAAGGGTCAGACTGGAAATTATTTTTATAACAAATAGTAATCATATAAATGTATTGGATCAAATCTTTGGTGTTAAGTAAGAACCGAGAACACATTAGATACTAAACTAGCACTTACACTACACCCTTTCATTAGTTCTGTTTTAACTTTTTATTTATCAAAACATCCTGAAAAAAGTATCTCAAGTTCTCTGAAATATCATGCAACACAACTGTTTTCAACATTGATAATAATCAGAAATGTTTGTTGATCGGTAGTATATTATTCTGATTTCTGAAGATCGTGTGACTCTGAATGATGATGAAAATCACAGAAATAAATCACACTTTAACACACATTCACACAAATTTCAATAATATTTCACAATATTACTTTCTTAATCAAATAGATACAGCCTTGATGAATGTAATGAACTTTAAAAAGCATTAAACATCTTACTGATCCCAAATTTGTGAATGACTCTATGTGTGTATTAATCTGTCAAATATGGAGGAGGATCTCTGCTTAGAGTCTAAGAATACACTGCAAAAAATGCTTTTCTAGCTTAAATGTTTTGTTTCCAGCCAAAATATCTAGAAATCTTTAAATAAACAAGGATTTTCTAGACAAGTAAAAATGATAGTCTTGATTAAAATTAAGTCAAAATTAAGTATGTTTTTACTTGTAACAATCTGACAAATTGCTAAACCAAATCATTGTTTTCTGTTTGAAATAAGATTATTTTGCTTGTTCTAAGCAAAAGGTCACTTTTAGATTATTATTTTTACTTGTCTAGAAAATACTTCTTTATTTAACAATTTCTAGATATTTTGGCTGGAAACAAGACAAAAATCAAAGCTAGAAAAGCATTTTTTGCAGAGGTTTCTACTAATACCCAGGAGAAAGAAACTGCCCTTCCATTTCCACACACTAATTCTTTAATACTTCATTTTAGTACTTTTTAAAATAAACATCTAAATGTACTCAATTGTCCATAAAACATGCTTTTAACAATAACATACTGTCTGCATTTAGAAACACTCACAGTACACTTGAACCCACTGGAGGTCTTCTTTTTTTAATTTTTTGATATATATTAAGAACTGTTTTGAAGGGTTTGTGCCGTGTCTCAGAGGTCTTCAGAAGACGTTTAAAGAGGTTTGGTGGATGTTTGTGTAAGGCTGGGTCAGGGTAAAGGTCAGGAGATAAAGAACAGGCTGTGAGTGTGTCCTACCGAGGAAGACGATGGTCTGTTTGCGGGCCGCTTTCATCCGGGCGCTCTCGTGTTTGGGAGCGCCGTCGGCCCCGGATCCGTTGGGGCCCATCGGGACCCTGAGAACGGCGATCATGGCTCTGCACATGAAGGCCACGGAGCCCAGAACGAGCAGGTAGAGGAGGAAGGCGGTGAAGATGCTGGTGCGGTACATGACCCAGTGCTGCCTCAGGTTAGTGCAGAAGGTCAGGTTCTGCGCGGGCCCCTGCCGACCCTCGAGGGCCAGTCCCTCGGTGCCCATGGCCACGAGCAGCGGCAGGGCCACGAGGGCCGAGCAGACCCAGGCCCCCAGCAGCAGGGCCCTGGAGCGCCGGCCCGACAGCGCTTTATAGCGGAACGGGTGACAGATGGCCAGGTAGCGCTCGAAGCTGAGCGAGGCGATGTTGAGGACCGTGGCGTAGCTGCAGGCCTCGAACAGGAAGCTGTAGATCCTGCAGGAAGCGTCTGCGGACGAGGACGAGAACGGGAACCAGATGGCGCTGTAGAGCTCCACGGGCATCCCGATGAGCAGCACCAGCAGGTCGGAGCAGGCCAGGCTCTGCATGTGGTCCGTCACGCTCTTCTGAAGATAGCCGCTGCGCTGGAGACGCCGGGACACGTGCAGCGTCACGCTGTTACCCACGATGCCCAGCGCCAGGATCAGGCTGTAGAGCACCGTGAGAACCACCTTCACCTCCGCGCTCGGCTCCAGCGACTTCCAGAGGCTCTGCACTTCCTCGTTCTCCTCCATGACTCTTATCTGCTTCAGTTAATCATCAAACTCACAGAATCACGGCGTTCCGCTCGAAGCAGACTCTGGGAGACTTCATGATGAAGATCAGAGCGTCTCAGCTCTTCCTCGCCTCGTGTTTGAGAGTCAGTGAATGGAGTCTGACCATGGAGGCGGCGAGAGTTACTGCCGAGATCTGAGCCGAGCGTCCAACTATTAGTCATGTGATGCTTTACAGTACCAGGGTGTGTCCTGCACGAGCGCGCGCGTGTGTGTGTGTGTGTGTGTGTGTGTGTTTACACAAGTTACAGCCGCAGTGTGTGTTTCAGAGAGATAACTCACCTACAAATGATCCTTCTGTCATCATTTACTCCACACCTGTGTGACTTCTCTTCTCTTGAACACTAAAGAACATATTTAGAAGAATGTTGAGGAACATTTCTCAAAATAACTGCAGGAAAGTTATATTGTGACGCCAAAAAGTTTGCCCCGGCCATGAATGGCTCACATGAGCTATAAAACTACAACATGATCTTCACGTCTGGAAGATCAATATTCATCAGATTGCTCGTCGAAGCAGAGGGCAGTTAAAGTTAACGGCTGTGTAATTACTTTATGTCTGTTATTGTAGGTCTCAGTTCAGCACAAATGCAGATAAACACACGAGCTGTAAAACACAGATAACTGCGAGCACTATGTTCCCAGAGTTTCTGTTGGGTTCAGGACTGAAGAACATACAGATTTAACAAATCTAAGCTGGACACGTCCTGATTGAACTAGTCACGTAAAACTCTGATGAAGCTCATTCAACCTATGACAAAAAATCATCAGAAAGAAACGGTCTCCTAGTTTGGAGACGATCCTGCTGCTCTGAGCTCAAAGGATGGATATCATCTCCACACACTCGCAACGGATGAAGGGTGTAGGAGTGTTTGGGGAGGAAGTTCATCGAGAGAAAACTAGATGATCTATTAGCAACAACCGTCAACGCTGGAGAAACAGGACTGTCCTCTTAAACCCTCCGGTCAGGATGGACACGGGCCTAATAAGGAGTTAAACTTGAGTTTTAGTGTAAACAGGATCTCTGGAACCTTTATCAAAGTGAGGCATGTGAAGAAGATCTCGTGAGTCTCAGCTGATGGAGGAACAGATGAAGACCTCTGATCTGAAGCTGCATCACAAACACTGAGATTACAGTTTTACCGGGAAAACCAGCTACTAACACTCAAATAATTCACAGAGTAGCGTTATGTGTTTAATACCTTCTGACTCTCACCAAGTCTCCTGCAGGTCTGGAGATATACTTATGGAAACTTAAACGTGATATATATATATATATATATATATATATATATATATATATATATATATATATATATATATATATATATATATCTTGCAAATAGTATTAGAATAAAGTGATAAAAATAAAAAAGTTAACCTACCATAGTGGTTTTAGTCTTTCCCAGAAGTGCAGAGGAGGATCTGCTCTCTTTTATCGTCCAATCAAAGGATGAGAAAAAGCTGACGTTATGGTAGACCTGTGAGACGGCCCTGGGCTCCTAACTCTTAATCTGATTGATTCATGCAACGTTTCACTGCCATCGATTAGAAGATACAGAATGCTGAAGGCTTTAGGCAGATTTCTATAACCCTGGCGACACGATTGCTTAAATATGATTGGATAAAAGCTCTTATATACGCACACACTACTGAAAGGCAGTAAACCAAGAGAAAAGATAGGAAACGAAGATAATACATTATTGGAGATCATTTATTACACATTCATAGAAAATTAAAGTAAAACTAAGTCTGATTCTGATGGTGTTTAGGCCAGCAGAGATCAATTATTTTATTAAAATTTGTCTGGGTGGTTAATAACACATTTTTTGTGGTGTGACAAACTCAGAACATATAAATAATATGGCTTTACACGGACTTTAACATGAACAAACAAAATCACACACAACACAAGTGTTTCCTGGTCATAAAAACGAATGATCTGCAGTTAGTCCTTCATGAGCGCCACCTGCTGGCCAGATTCACATTTACACATGTTCAAGTCTATTTCATGTTATTTAACAAAAACAGAACAAGACTGTCAGTTTTCAGACCTTTATTGAACAAAATTCAAGTTTTGCCAATTTGCGATCTTTAAACAGTTCGACAAAGTTATAAACACTTAAAAGTTTCGTAATATATGTAAAACTGCAAAAGTCAAATTATTAAGTAACTAAGTATTAATGATCAATAGTTTACATAAACAAGCAGATGACAGCAGAATATGAACACAGTCCGTTTAATGGTTCAGTGTTTTCCTCATAATAGTTTTCTATGTGAAACCATTTAATGTGAAATATTGTGGGTTTGATTTATTACAAAATATACATCAATAGGATGTTTTCTGTGTCGGAAGAGAGCACGCTTCACTCTCATCATACTCAATTTCAATTCATTTCTCAAATTAAAACTATATTCGACATGCTTGCTTTTCATACACATTTATATAAATACCAATTTCCTGAGGTGTCAGCTCTTTGTGTGTGTCTGTGTGTGTGTGTGTGTGTGTGTGTTTCTCTAAAACTAAAGAGCAGAGCAGTAGCTCTGGTATGTGAGCTGCCACGTGTTTGAACAGCTCGGCCCCACCCACCGCCGTTGGGTCCCGCCCACCAGCAGCTCCGCCCCGTGTGACGCTCGTGGCCGCTCTAGGGTGCGCGCCTGAATGCGGAAGTGGAAAAACGCTTCCTTGGTGCTTCCGGGTTCCGCCTCGTCTACAAACGACTGACTGATCGCTCGCACCGGAGCTCGCCGGCGCTGGAACGTACTCGAGATGGCCGCTCGGTTACCGGCATGCGTCGTGGATTGTGGAACAGGGTGAGTACTTCACGCAATCCGCCGCTGCGCGTGAAAACCGGCGCGATATACGCGCGCGCTCCTGCAAAGACGCCGTTCTGGCGCTGAACGCCTGTTTTCCGTCAGTACTCCCGTCTGTCTGCTGCTGCTCCGTTACTGCTCCGTTAATGTTCTGTTAATGTTATGTTCGCTTCTCGGCGCAGATCTGAGCGGCGACGCGCTGCAGTCTGACGCGCGGTGATTGTGCGCCGATGTGCGACGCGGAGCTCCCAGGAGCGAGCCGCGGCGAAATGCGCCGATTTAACGCTCATATAACATTTGATGTGCTGCCGATCGCGTTACATTATTATATTAAAGGCGAAAATGAAAAAGTAAAAGAGTTTTCAGAGCGGGGAAATGATTGAATCTGTTGTCTTTACTCGTGCGCATGCGCACATCTGCTTCCTCTTCCTCCACTTCCGTATTCTCGCTGCGGCCTTATATGGGCAAACAGAGAAAAACATCAAACTCGTTAATATACATAGCCTGTGTTAAAATATTATGCCGATCAATGACGAATAGTCAAATAATTTAAACTATGTGAAAAACCGAAATTTGTCATTTTATAACCGCGGTCGTTCTGTTCCGTGTTTTATTTCTGTCAGTCGTTTGCTCTGTTTTGATTGGTTCGGTTGTTTGTGGTTGTATTAAACTGACCAGATAACAGCAACAGTGTGCAAATAGTTTGACATGTATAGACATTAAAACATGCAGTGCTTTCGATCTGTGTGTGTGTGTGTGAGAGAGAGAGAGAGAGAGAGAGAGTGTGTGAGTGTGTTTTAAATGTGCGCTAAAAATGACAACTTCCGTTTAGAGACTTAAATAAATACGTTTTTCTGCTATGTAAGAGTTCACATGTTGGTTATTGGTAATGTATTTATTATTATGAGTATGTGAGAGCTTGATGTTTCCTTAACTGGGAGCGGTTTGGAGTTTTGTGTTTTTAAAGAAATTAATCTCTAATGTTTGAACTTGATATCTTAAAACAGAGAATGAAGAAGCCAGTAGTAATCAGCCAATATTGTTTGTGCAGTCTTTGGTTTATTTTGATATCAGTCTGTTTCTGTCAGTGAAGAATATGAGCACTAATGTGTGTGTTGTGTGTTTCAGGTACACTAAACTGGGATATGCAGGAAACACGGAGCCACAGTTCATCATTCCCTCATGTGAGTGTGTGTGTGTGTGAGGTGTGTGTGTGTGAGGTGTGTGTGTGAGGTGTGTGTGTGAGGTGTGTGTGTGAGGTGTGTGTGTGAGGTGTGTGTGTGAGGTGTGTGTGTGAGGTGTGTGTGTGGTGTGTGTGTGTGTGTGTGTGTGTGAGGTGTGTGTGTGAGATGTCTGTAGGGTGTAGTGCACATCTGTAGTGTGCTTGATGACTGTAGTGAGGGTCTAAGGATCGAGATGGTGAGGGTTCATTCTCGGATCAGACACTAGGATGAACAAGAGCATTAGAAAGTGCCTCACAAAACCACTTTAACTGATTTAAATGTAAATCTCTATTTAGGGATGAACAATTAATTGGAAAAATGACTCATTTGGAGACGTGGATCAGTGTTCCCTTGCTCTCTTTGATTGATAGCAGTCGTCAGTTCGTCTGATTCTCTCTCATTTCCATTTTTTCTGGCAGGTATCGCCATCAAGGAGTCGGCGAAGGTGGGCGATCAGGCCCAGCGGAGGATGATGAAGGGTGTGGATGACCTGGACTTCTTCATCGGAGACGAAGCCATCGAAAAACCCAATTATGCCACTAAAGTAAGTGACCGTTGAAGCTGAGCTGGTCAAAACCTGGATGGGAGACTCTTGGGTAAACTAGGTTGGTAGAGGTGTTAGAGAGGCCAGCCGGGGTGTGACCCTGTGGTCAGTGTGGGTCCTAACACCCTATACTCTCAAAGAACACCGTCTTTCAGATGAGATGTTTAACCGAGGTCCTGACTCTCCGTGGTCATTAAAAACTCATCGTAAAGAGAAGGGTCACCCAAATATGAATATATTCTCATCCTTAGTTCATCTGAGATGAGTTTGTTTCTGAAGAATGTCTCTGCATCAGTGACAGTAAGAACATTACAATAATTCACCAGTAATCCAGTTAAAAGCGTCTTAATGCTGGATTAGTTTCATCTTTTGTCTTCTCTGGATGTTAACTGATGGACTGGAGTGCTGTGGATTATTGCGATGTTTTTTTTATCAGACTCTCGTTCTGACGGCACCCATTCACATCCATTACCGAGACACTGATGCAGAATCAGATTTCTCCAGATCTGAAGAAACACACTCCTCCTGGTCTGGGATGTTTTAAGATTTTCAGCACCTCCTTCCTGTATTCACTGACTCTCTCTGATAAGCTGCTGTTTGTGATGATGAAGGGCCCTCACTTGTCCATCATCATCATCATCATCATCATATGCGATCTCTGAGTGTGTGTGTGTGTGTCTCCACAGTGGCCCATCCGGCACGGGATCGTGGAGGACTGGGATCTGATGGAGAGGTTTATGGAGCAGGTGATCTTCAAGTATCTGAGAGCCGAACCTGAGGACCATTACTTCCTGCTGGTGAGGAAACCTTCTTCATTGTGATGATGTGTTTAACGTCTCTCCTTCAGCTGAGGCCTGAAGTACTGGGGTGAGTTACGACTGTTCTACACATCATTTCCTGTGTGACGTGTGTTTGTTTTTCTGCTGCAGACCGAACCTCCTCTGAACACTCCGGAGAACCGCGAGTACACGGCCGAGATCATGTTTGAGTCCTTTAACGTGCCGGGGCTGTACATCGCCGTGCAGGTACACACACACACACACACACACACACACACACACAGGCAGGCTCTCAATGCTGATGCGGTTGGCTGATCTGTGTGTGTTTGTCAGGCGGTTCTGGCTCTGGCAGCGTCATGGACATCTCGACAGGTCGGGGAGAGAACACTTACAGGAACCGTCATCGACAGTGGAGACGGAGTCACTCACGTCATTCCAGTGGTACACACACACACACACACACACACACACACACACACACACACACGGCTGATTTGCTATCCTAGAGGCTAATGTTTTTTTTCTACTGTACAAACCATTTTTTTAGCACCTAAACCCTGCAAGAACCTTTTTGCATTTTTACGTTCTCAAAAAAACTCAAAAAAACTCAAAAAAAAAAAAATACTGTATGATTTATAGGATTGAAAAATGGAGTGTAATGCATGTAAACACTGACACACAGAAGAGAGGCAAACTATATTTACTTGTTTTCAAACAGCCGTTCATATTATTCAGACCAAATACTTGTTCATGATTTCTGAATTCGTCTTCTCTTCTGTCGTGTCTGATTACCTCTGTGTGTTTGGATGCTCACGGCCACTTCCCTGCAGAGTAGCACAGAACAGGAAGTGACCTTGATCTCTCTCTGCTGTAATTGGTTTGACAGGCGGAGGGTTACGTGATCGGCAGCTGCATTAAACACATTCCCATCGCGGGCAGAGACATCACGTACTTCACACAGCAGCTGCTGAGAGAGCGAGAGGTGGGCATCCCCCCGGAGCAGTCGCTGGAGACCGCCAAAGCCGTCAAGGTGAGTGTGAGAGTGCGTGTGCGAGAGTGCGTGTGCGAGAGTGCGTGTGCGAGAGTGCGTGTGCGAGAGTGCGTGTGCGAGCGCGCGCGCGTGTGTGCGAGCGCGAGCGAGTGTGGGTGTGCGAGCGCGAGCGAGTGTGGGTGTGTGTTGAGAGTGAGAGTGTGTGTGTGTGTATGTGTGTGTCTCCAGGCTCTAAACGTTTGTTTCTCTGCTGCAGGAGCGCTTCAGTTACGTCTGTCCTGATCTGGTGAAGGAGTTCAATAAGTACGATACGGACGGATCTAAATGGATCAAACAGTACACCGGCATCAACGCCATCAGCAAGAAGGAGTTCACCATCGATGTGGGATACGAGCGTTTCCTGGGACCAGAGATCTTCTTCCACCCCGAGGTACACACACACACACACACACACTTGGATCCGAATACCTGAGCTCCGGCCCAGCGGTTTCAAAGCGGTTTCCACACCTGATTTAATGGAGTGTTTATAATAAAGTACAGCGTGTTGAAAGACGCTTTTGAAAACTACTGAACCAGTGTCTGGCTGTGATTGACAACGATGCAAAAAAGATTTACACCACGCCACGTCAACTTCTTGATCTCTTTCCTTTTGCTGAACTCGTTCTTCTCTTTCTCACCAGGCTGTCTGATCGGAGAGGCGTTTATTTTTCATATAAATGAATGAACTATTATAATTTGAATAAATATATGATAGCCCATATAAGTAAGCGCATACTTGCACATTGGTGTTGTGCACTTTTGAGAAACACACATGGGAAAGCAACATATGTTTAACCTCACAAACATAGATATGAGATCCATCAGGAAACAGCCTGCACTCCGTTCATTAAGGGGTGCATTCATAAAGGAAAGGGCTTTTAGTTTTTGTGCAGAATCTCTTCACCGGAGACGAGGTAAACAACATTGTAGTGAGTCCATGATATAGTAGGCTATATCAATTTAATTTTTTGCAAAATATCACAATTATCTCTCAAATCCTCTGATCACATTCAAGTTGAATTCAGAAATAACTTACTGGCTAGAATCCACCAGCCAGGCAGTAATAAAAAGTAATAAAAACTTCACATTAATGAAAATTTATGGACGTTGGGTTCAGGTTTGAAGTGATTCGGATCAATTTGGGTCGGGTATGGATTTTAGGAGCCAAGAAGATCTCTAACACACACACACACACACACACATTGGTATTAGTGTTTTATGGGGACTCTTCATAGGTGTAATGTTTTATTCTGTACATACTGTGTATGTTATTGTTCTACTCCTTACAGGAAACTACAAAAAATTTTTTAATTTTCAAAAGAACTCACTTTGTATGATTTAAGCGTTTTGAAAAGTGGAGACATGATGTGATGTCATCAGTCACCTTCTCCTTGTCGCAGCCTGTGTCATAACTGAGGACACACTGTGTATAATGAGATGTCACACACACACTCGTCTCTCTCTCTGTTTCCTCTCTCAGTTTGCTAACCCGGACTTCACTCAGCCCATCTCTGAGGTGGTGGACGAGGTCATTCAGAACTGTCCCATTGATGTGCGCCGTCCGCTCTATAAGGTCAGGAGCAGCTGATGGCTCAGTTGTTTGTGTGTGTGTTTCTCTGTGTGTGAGAGACCTCATATGAACACGTCTCCTCCTGCAGAACATCGTCCTGTCGGGCGGCTCCACTATGTTCCGAGACTTCGGCCGGCGTCTGCAGAGAGACCTGAAGAGGACGGTGGACGCGCGTCTGAAGCTCAGCGAGGAGCTCAGCGGAGGGAAACTCAAGGTGTGACTCACAGCAGATCAACAGCTGTGTGTCTGTGTGTCTGTGTATGTGTGTGTGTGTAATAACAGCTCAATATCTCTGTCTGTTCCTCTCTCGCAGCCCAAACCCATCGACGTTCAGGTCGTCACACACCACATGCAGCGTTACGCCGTGTGGTTCGGAGGATCCATGCTGGCATCCACCGTGAGAAACACACACTTTCTCATACCTACACACACACACGTTCACTCCCTGTAATCACATTTTTATAAATGAACAATTTTATTAGAAGAAACTCAAATCACATTTTAGAACTACAGAAGTAGATGCTTTCAAAAAAAAATAGCTCCTCCTTAATCTCTCTCCAGTAAATCAGGAGTGACTGCTTCAGGATTAAGGATGAGGATTTTTCACATCTCTTTGAAAGCAGGGTGGTCGAGAGCCGATATTACACCGATGTTACTTTTCTTAAATATGTCAAAATAAACAATTTGAGATAATAATAAATTTATTTAAAATATAAATGTAAAATAAACATAATTTATCCTTTAAGACAAAGTATTTTTACAAATAAATATTAATACATTAAATATTATTATAATTAAAAGAAAGTACATTCTGTAATCGGCAGGGCATTCTGGGTAGTTTATGTGCTTAGAATTATATTTTTTTCAAATAAAACCAAAGTAACACTCATAATAGATAAAGCACACAGTGAAAATAAGATGAATCTGACTGTGAGCAAACACATCATTTTCAATCACAAGTTTTAAGTTCATTGATCTCCAGTGAAGCTGAAATATATATATATATGACACACTCACGTATGTGTGTGTGTATATGTATTTTCACAATTTACAGTGAATAATATTTATACCATTGTTAGAAGCAACTGCATGCCATGTTTTTTACAGGAACAAAAAAAACTTAAGATAACCCGTCGAAAGCTGAAAATACTAAGTGAAAAATTATTATTAGTATTAATTGTGTGGCCCTAACACACACACACACACACACACACAGCTGCTCAAAAGATTTGAAGGATTTATTTAGTAATTGTTTTAGCCTTTTCCCCAGTCTTCAGCGTCACATAGTCCTAATCCTCCAGAAATCTTGATTTACTGTCAGTTCTGTTCTTTTAGATTTCTATTCAATATAAAAGAATCCTGAACTGAATTTTACAGGTTCCAAAAAATATTAGGCAGCAAAACTTTTTATAACATTAAAATAAATCATTACATTAGATTTCTGAAGGATCATATGACACTGACAAATGGAGTAACAGCTGATGAATTAAATGATATTAATATTATATTGTATTAAAATATCTTCTAGGCTGTTTGTAGGCCTATATAACCTCAGACATGGACAAGTTAAAACTTTTTCTAAAATGTAATGAAACAAATACACATTTACATGCACACCATCTTCTGTCTGTTTTGCAAAATATAAACATGTATATTTCTGTTAGCATGAATATTAATTGTGTAACGTTTGACAGGCATTCCCAAGAACAGGTCATTTCATACTTCGGCTTATTTAATGTATAAATGAAACCTTGTATTTAATGTATACGGTACGAGTACAACAAACCGGTAATGTCATAGTGGTCTGGTGTACAGTAATCAAACGTGATCTATAGCTGTGGAACCCTAGACGGCACACACAGCAAACAATAGCCTTATTTGACTAGAGATCCAAAGCCCTTGATGTTCTTCAACTTTGTGTTAAAATTCTGAGTAAGAAGTGCTTCAGGCAGGGAACTGAATTGAAAAGAATGAATCGTTCATTGCCCAGAGAAAAGTAGACACGCGTTTGGAATAAATGTTAGTGTTTTTAACTTGTATTGCATTAAAATGAAGTAAAGAGAGGAGCATCACCCAGAGTAACGAAGTTAAAGTAAAAGTGCCCATCTTTAAATACACTCTAAAAGTATTAGTTACCCCAAAAATGTACTCAAGTAAATGTATCTTTACCACCTCTGCTCTTCACGCCTCACACACTCACACACACACACACACACACTCACACACTCACTCACACACACACACTCACACTCACATAAAGTGTGATAAACTTGTCAGAGAGAAACTGTCTGCCTGTCTTTGTGAGACCAAGCGTTTGTGGTCATGAATTATAATCAATTAAAACGTTCTGTGCATTAATCTGTGTCATGTGAACTGGATTACTCAGACATTTACTAATGATTGTGATTACCTTCACGCTGCAGGATGTCAGAAACACCTGTGTTTTTTTTTTGTTTTTTTTCTCTGCAGCCGGAGTTTTACCAAGTGTGTCACACCAAGAAGGACTACGAGGAGATCGGGCCGAGCATTTGCCGCCACAACCCTGTGTTCGGTGTCATGTCCTAAACACACACACACACACACACACACACACACACACACACACACACCCGCGGGATGGAAGGGAGCAGATGCAGAAATGAGAAATGCTTTTTCTATTGTTGGTCCCCTCAGAGACGTGTGTCCGGCTCACCAGTTCACGACGGCTGGACACACACCACGCTTTTCTTGAGTTTTTGTTGATTTTATCCCAGTGTAAGCAACCGAGAGAGCTTCAGTCTGTCATGTGTGTGTGTCGCGTGTAACTGAACTCTGACCATGAAGTTTATGAGGAAACTGGACCGGTGTCATTATTGTCATTGAGGTGTAAAGAATCACATGTTAAACTCTGTTTGGCTCCATCTGTTCTTTATTTTAATGTTTTATGACCCGAAGCCCCACCACATTAAAGCAAGCATTTCCTGCTCTACTTTGATATTTCCTTTTCATCTCTCAAATTTGTGACTAAAAGAAAACTGTTAAAAAAAAATAATCCCATATACTGGATTTTCTGTCTGTCTTTCTTTTTCTTGCCATTTTAGATACTCGACTGCTTTTACCTTCAGATGTTCTTTATTCATGATCGCAGACAGTCCTATGAACATGTGCTTGAGTGGAATCAGTATTAGAAGCTCGTTTTGATAAAGGCAGACACACGGGTGGGATTTATAAGTGTAATGGTGAAACATTCCAATAAAAGCTCATGGTTTCTAATGAACATGTTTGTGTCAGTTTGATGAATGTGATGATCATCAGGAATGAAAATAAGAGACTTCACATGTCGTCTTATGCATATCAAACCTAGATGCGCCCGTCGACAGATCACCAGATCCTGATGCACACACACACACGCACACACTAAGTCATTTACACTACCTGACACAGCTGCGCTTAAAAATTGAACTGGAGGTTAAGTGCTGGGCGTCCGGTCAGAGGAGAACTGACCCCAACTGAGTCTGGTTTCTCCCAAGGTTTTTTTTCTCCATTCTATATGCATGGGGTTTTGTTTCCTTGCCGCTGTCGCCTCTGGCTTGCTTGGTTGGGGACACTTAACTTCTAGTGACTATCGTTGAATTGACTACAGAGACCGTCTCTGCATTTAATAAGAAATTGGTCACTCTCGTCACTATATATCCCTGTCATTATACTGTACAGTGCTTTGATGCAACCTGTGTTGTTAAAAGCGCTATATAAATAAAAATGAAATGATGAAAATGATATTTGTTTTAAAGTTCAATAAAAGCACACTGGGAGCAAATGAGTCTTTATTTCTAGTCAAGCTGCTAAAAGCTAAGATATTGCTAACTTCCCAATTCATGGTTTAATTGATAATCCAGCTGAAGGGCACAAAAGTGATGAAATGATGCAAACCTTTACAATTTTACATATTTTATGGACTATCTTAAAAATATGAAGCTTTTCATTTATTGAATTCACATTTTAAAGTTTATATAGAGAGAGAGAGACTGATCTTTTAATATGATTACTGGTAAAAGGAAACCATCTTTGTTGGGAATAGTAGCCTATTTGTTGCAATTTTGGAAGTAAGAACAAACTCCCATTTCTTTCTAAGAGTGAAATCTCTTGATACTGGTTAAAGTTTTTTTTACACCTATTGAAAGTTTTCAATGATTTTCCCTGCTGTTCTTCTGCTCCTCAATCTCACATCTGCGTGACACTGAAGACCACATCATCTCATATGGACTGGTATTAAGAGTACTGTGTTGGAATAGATAACAAATCAATTTAATATAAATCTAGTTTTTTCCAGCTGATGCAATTCTCTAAGATTAAATCTTTTCTTTCTTTTAAAGATTCTGAAATAATTAGGCGGATTTATTTAATCCGGTACAGACTACTCTCAGTCAGGCCTTCCTCACCAGACTACAGACAGGTTGCGTTCGCTAACGCTAACATGGAAGTGGGACCATCTTTTCTATTTTGGTTTCTCTTCATTGGCTCCTGTCTCTCTCTCTCTCTTCTTCCACTTATCCGTGGTCAGGTCGCGGGGCAACAGTCTAAGCAGGGACGCCCAGACTTCCCTATCCCCAGACACTTCCTCCAGCTCTTCCGGGGGAACACCGAGGCGCTCCCAGGCCAGCCAAGAGACATGGTCTCTCCAGCGTGTCCTAGGTCTGCCCCGGGGCCTCCTCCTGGTGGGACATGCCCGGAACAGCTCCCTTGGGAGGCGTCCAGGAGGCATCCGGAACAGATGCCCGAGCCACCTCAGCTGGCCTCTCTCAATGTGGAGGAGCAGCGGGTCTACTCCGAGCTCCTCCCGAGTGACTGAACTCCTCACCCTATCTCTAAGGGAGCGCCCAGCCACCCTACGGAGGAAACTCATTTCGGCTGCTTGTATCCCATCCTTTCAGTCATGACCCAAAGCTCATGACCATAGGTGAGAGTAGGAATGAAGATCGACCGGTAAATCGAGAACTTCACCATGACAGACCAGTACAGCGACCGCATTACTGCAGAAGCTGCACCGATCCGTCTGTCAATCTCTTGTTCCATCCTTCCCTCACTCGTGAACAAGACCCCAAGATACTTAAACTCCTCCACCTCGTGGCAGGAGCTCCCCACCAACCTGAAGGGGACAACCCACCCTGGCCTCAGACTTGGAGGTGCTGATTCTCATCCCAGCCGCTTCACACTCAGCTGCAAACCGCCCCAGTACACACTGTAGGTCTTGGCCAGATACAGCCAACAGAACAATATCATCAGCAAAAAGCAGAGAAGCTATCCTGTGGTCACCAAACCAGACCCCCTCCGGCCCCCGGCTGCACCTAGAAATCCTGTCCATAAAAATAATGAACAGGACCGGTGACAAAGGGCAGCCCTGTCGGAGTCCAACATGCACTGGGAACAAGTCTGACTTAATGCCGGCAATGCGAACCAAGCTCCTGCTCTGATCATACAGGGATCGGACAGCCCTTAGCAAAGGACCCCATACCCCATATTCCCAGAGCACCCCCCACAGGACACTACGAGGAACCCGGTCGAATGCCTTCTCCAAATCCACAAAACACATGTGGAATGGTTGGGCAAACTCCCAGGAACCCTCCAGCATCCTGAAGAGGGTATAGAGCTGGTCCAGTGTTCCACGTCCAGGACGAAACCTGCATTGTTCCTCTTGAAGCTGAGGTTCAACTATCAGACGAATTCTCCTCTCCAGTACCCTGGCATAGGCTTTCCCAGGGAGGCTGAGAAGTGTGATTCCCCTATAGTTAGAGCACACCCTCCGGTCCCCCTTCTTAAAAAGAGGAACCACCACCCCGGTCTGCCAGTCCAGAGGCCCTGTCCCCCGCGTCCACGCGATGCTGCAGAGGCATGTCAGCCAAGACAGCCCTACAACATCCAGACACCTGAGGTACTCCCGAACTCCTCCCAGACCCAGACTCCTCCCAGAGTTTTTGCCTGCACAACCACCCGGGCAGCGGTCCGTTTGGCCCACCGGTACCTGTCAGCTGCCTCAGGAGTCCCACGAGCCAATCAGACACGATAGAACTCCTTCTTCAGCTTGACGGCATCCCTTACTTCCGGTGTCCACCATCAGGTTCGGGGGTTGCCGCCACGACATGCACCGGAGACTTTACGGCCACAGCTCCGGACGGCTGCGTCGACCAAAGAGGTAGAGAACATAGTCCATTCGGACTCAATGTCTCCAGCCTCCCTCAGGATCCGGTCAAAGTTCTGCCGGAGGCAGGAGTTGAAGATCTCCCTGACAGAGGTCTCTGCCAAATGTTCCCCCATGCCGCTGTTTCGGGCTGAGCCTGGCCGGGTCCCGTGGGGCAAGACCCGGCCACCAGGTGCCCAGGCCGCGACTCCATTAATGTTATTCTCCATAAGGGGTGAGGTGGACCGCTCTTTGTCTGGCTTGTCACCTAGGACCTGTTTGCCTTGGGAGACCCTACCAGCAGCATATAGCCCCGGACAACCTAGCTCCTAGGGTCATTTAGGCACTCAAACACCATGTCATACTGTCTTTTTCATGCTTGTACAGCAAAATAAATAAACTTTGACTTGACTGGAGCCCAAAAACAGTCATAAGCAGCACAGGTATATTTGTAGCAGTAGCCAACAATATATTGTTTGAAAAAATTAACAATTTTTCATTAGGATCAAAAATCATTAGGATATTAAGTAAAGATCATGTTCCATGAAGATCTTTTGTACGTTTTGGGGAAAAAAAAGTCCTATCCTAACAAACCATACATCAATGGAAAGCTTGTTTAGCTTTTAGATAAGGTATACATGTCAATGTGAGTTTTGTGGTACAGGGCAGGGTCATATATCAATCAATCAATCATTTTTATTTATATAGCGCTTTTAACAACACAGGTTGCATCAAAGCACTATATTAGGGTTAGTTACTTAGTTTTAAGGTCGAATAATGTCATCTCTCCAAACGGCATAAAAATTTAATTTTTAAATTTCAAGAATAAGCAGAGAAGAATCGCGAGAAGTCAGAATCTCGTGTCACACTTGCAATATTCCTAAACTCCAGATCAAATTATATTAAACACACAAAGAGCGTCTTACTGCTTGAACCGGATCAAACTGAAACGAGTCCTGAGTTTGTTGATGTGAAGATCCAAAACACCTGAAGAGAGAGAGAGAGAGAGAGAGAGAGAGAGAGAGACCTGAGAGAGTTGAGAGAGAAGAGAGAGAGAGAGAGACCTGAGAGAGAGAGAGAGAGAGAGAGAGAGAGAGAGAGAGAGAGAGAGAGAGAGAGAGAGAGAGAGAGAGAGCATCGCTCAGTGCAGGCTCAGATCTTCATCAGAAGACAATCACTCGCTGAACTGAACTGATCGATCACTTTGGATCTTTTCCTCGATGAATCAAACGGCCAGCGTCTCTCATCAGGTGAAATGTCAGTCTTCATCATCCAAGAGCATCACAGTAAGTGTTTTCTGTCGTTGACATCGCTGGAGTTTTGTGCTTTTTGTGTTTTTTTCCCCTCGAAATGCAACCAGTGACATACTGACTGAACTAAACTAATCAAACGCGGATGATCGATAATCGTTCAGTTTAATGTCGTGATATTTCCCGTGATGCGGTTGTTTGTCTTTGTTTCACTTTTTCGTGTAGCTTACTACATAACACACAAACAATGCCAGAAACATAAGAAAGAAGATTAGATTATTTATGAATGCATGATAAGGTTTTTTTTCTTCTTTTTCTGACTCTCATTAGAGCACTGTCTCATATATTCTGGGTTACCTGCAGTATATGGTGTGTACACAGAATTTGATCTATTATTAATTCAGGATGAGAGAAATAAATGATTCTCAGATGTATCATAAGTCTCTTTAATAATTCAAAACTGATTTTGAGCTTTTTTTGAAGGCAATGAATCAGTCAGATTTCAGTATTTAAATGATTTCAGGTTTCTTTCCAAACGATCAAAATGAATTCAGATCGAGTTCAGACAGATCGTTCAAGGAGTAACAGCTTGAGATGGACTGAGACACAATAAGCTTGAATTGATTTAAGAAAGAAATTATAGAATGAAATCACATAAAATAACTTGATTCATAAAAGACATGAATAATTCTGAAGGACGTTCCGCTGCAGATGTACTTGGACAGGTGCATGGATTCTTTAATGGTTGATGATTTGTGTAGAGGAAGTCTCTTTGTGTAGTTTATTCCAGTCGGGAGTCATGTTTGAGCGGCTCATAAATGTTTGATCGTTTATGATGGACTGGAGCAGAGGATCTTCATCCTCCTCCTCCTCCTCGCTGTAGTCTCCTCGAGTGACTCACCTTCATCTCCACAGCGATCTGGAAAACACCAGCAGCGTCTCTCTCACATCTCACTACTGTAGAGAGTGTGTGTGTGTGTGTGTGTGTGTGTGACTATCTGATCTTTCAATCTTTCATCAGTGCTGGACACTAGAGGTCAGTCAGCATCAAACGTCATTCATGCATCAGTCCATCATCTCATCATTACACACACACACACACACACACAGAGCTTAGTGTGTGTTTGAGTGCTCATATTACCTTCAGAGATGCTCTGTGATATCAGATATGCTCATAATGGGAACTCATGTTACACAGACACACACACACATTTCCAAGTCACTTCCCAATATTAGACTGAACCCTGTATCTGTATCCGTGACAAGCGCTGGTGTAATTAGTTAAGAGTTTTGTAATTGAATGAAGAGGGTGTTTGTATGCGTCTCGTCTGGAGAAGATCTGATAGCGCTGGAGACTCTGATCAGAGGAAGTGACAGAGAACGACAGAGGAAGTGGAAGGACAAAAGAAAAGGGACCGAGGGATGCTTTGTGGAGGTTAACAGAGAGATGAAGTTGAGAGCTTCTTCTGCTCGGATACATCACACAGATTCGTGGCACATTATGGCTTGTTTAATGACCAACACTGAATTGAATCTGATGAGTTTTAGAGTATCAGTTCCTCTACTCTTTTTAATAGTCAACTTCTTTTAGAGTCATTAGTCATCAGATACTCTTAAAATAATATGAAAACCTCCCTCCGGCCTGCAGTCGATCTGTGCAGCAGATAAGACCGTTCTGGTAGTTTCTGTACAGTAATCAGACGCTCGTCTGCCACAGAAGTCCAGAAATCAGTGTTTTCAGACACCTTCAGGTCCAGCACAGGCTCTTTTGGCTCCGATCCGAAGCACAGATAAATCATTCATGTTCTGGCCATTAGCGTTGATCTGGGGTTTGTAAACTCTTTCCCGTTATTGGTTTTATGGCACATCAAAGAGGAATTAAAGATGCTTGTTGTAGATGAGGATGGTTGTTGTGGGCGGCAGACCGCTAATGTGCTGCATAACTCTACGAGACGAGCTCCCACGCAACAGATGCAGAAACACGCAAACAGAGCGCCTTTATGTGTTTATATACTGTACAAACATCCGCCAGCTTTCTGCTTCTAAACACGTTTACACCGCTTCTGAAAACGCTGCAGCAACAAACAGTGTTTAGTGAGGATTTAATGTAAGAATTAGTTAATAAGAATTAATAAACAATGACGCTTTCTGTGTGTTTTTCTAAGTAATACAGTAATATAAACAGACATAAATGTTAAGCATAAAAACAATGAATGTAAAATGTTGCTTTTTGAGATTTTTGAGAAAGTCTTCGGTTTAATTTAATCGCAGTTTTTGTTTTTGTTTTTCTGAGCAAAAAATAAATCTCATACATTTTCCCAGTTTACAGAAAACACCCACTAAAATGTCAACAAATCAATTTCTGACTTATTAAAAATTACTTTCTAAACAAATACTAATTAGTTGTAAATTTACACTTTTAAAATTTGCCACTATCCTAGGTTTTGCCTATTTGTCAGTACTTTTTTGTACTAATTTACAACACAATAAAATTGAATAAAAAGTATGAGAGATTATATATTTTAATATGTACAAGTCAGAATAAGCATGTTTGAATTTTTACTTAAATATTCTCTTATACTGAATAACAATTACATTATTTCAACCAAGTTTTGACGTTTTATTCACCCACAATAGACACTTTACTTACAGTTCATGTGCTTTCTATGGACTTTTGTAAATGTATTTCGATGCAGACCTCCTAACATCTTGGACTCTTGTTGATAATAAATAGTGTTTTGTCTCTCTTTAACCTGTATAATCATCAGATTTCAGTATTAAACCGTATTAAACAGCACTGACTTGACTCGATTATCAGACTGAAGCCCATCCGGTGTCTCTGTGGATGATTCACTTCATTTCCTAGTGTTCTTACTAGATCTCAAGGACTGTTTTGTGCTCAAAGAGAGAGATCTTCTGTGTTTTCAGTGCTCCATCACTTCATCACATTTACCATCATAGACGTGATCAGATCAGACAGACATCTGTTCATTTCTGGTCTGTGTGGTTCAGCAGCGCTCTCTTCCCACACATCTCCAGTCGTAATGGATCTCATGTCTTCATGTTACTGCTGTCGAGTCGCTCGCCGTCTGCTCGAGGATCTGTGCTGCACGTGACGGAGGTCAGGGGTCGGCGTGAGGAACTGTGCTCTGAAAACAGACAGACGGGTAGATGTTATTGTAAGACCTTATATGTAGACCTTATTGTATTAAATTATTGTACTATATATATATATAAACTGGAGATCGGGGTGAGAGGTAGGTTAGGTTAGGGGTGGAGGTCGGCGGGTAGATTCAGTGATCGGGGGTTCAGTGATCGGAGACAGGTAGGTTAAGGGTGGAGGTGGGTGGGTTCAGTGATCGGGGGTGGAGACAGGTAGGTTCAGGGTGGAGGTGGGCGGGTTCAGTGATCGGGGGATGGAGACCGGTAGGTTAAGGGTGGAGGTGGGCGGGTTCAGTGATCGGGGATGGAGACCGGTAGGTTAAGGGTGGAGGTGGCGGGTTCAGTGATCGGGGGTGGAGACAGGTAGGTTAAGGGTGGAGGTGGGCGGGTTCAGTGATCGGGGTGGAGACCGGTAGGTTCAGGGTGGAGGTGGGGCGGGTTCAGTGATCGGGGGATGGAGACCGGTAGGTTAAGGGTGGAGGTGGGCGGGTTCAGTGATCGGGGGATGGAGACCGGTAGGTTAAGGGTGGAGGTGGGCGGGTTCAGTGATCGGGGTGGAGACAGGTAGGTTAAGGGGTGGAGGTGGGCGGGTTCAGTGATCGGGGTGGAGACCGGTAGGTTCAGGGTGGAGGTGGGCGGGTTCAGTGATCGGGGGATGGAGACCGGTAGGTTAAGGGTGGAGGTGGGCGGGTTCAGTGATCGGGGGGGATGGAGACCGGTAGGTTAAGGGTGGAGGTGGGTGGGTTCAGTGATCGGGGTGGAGACAGGTAGGTTAAAGGGTGGAGGTGGGGGTTCAGTGATTGGGGATGGGTGGGTGGGTTCAGTGTGGTGGGGCGGGTTCAGGTGAGACAGGTAGGTTCAGGGGTGAGGTGGGCAGAGGTGGGGTGGGTTCAGTGATCGGAGGTGGAGACAGGTAGGTTAAGGGTGGAGGTGGGGGGGTTCAGTGATCGGGGTGGAGACAGGTAGGTTAAGGGTGGAGGTGGGCGGGTTCAGTGATCGGGGAGTGGAGACAGGTAGGTTAAGGGTGGAGGTGGGCGGGTTCAGTGATCGGGGGGTGGAGACAGGTAGGTTAAGGGTAGAGGTGGGCGGGTTCAGTGATCGGGGGTGGAGACAGGTAGGTCCAGGGGTGTAGGTGGGAGGAGTTGGATCAGATCTTGTTCTGTAGTGAGGACCGTCTCGTGTCTAGTACTTTTATCAATGTTTTACAAGGCTTTGTAAAAAGTTAACCAAGTGAATAAAACTATCTAGGCTTCTTCAGATCTCTGTAATATGAAATATCAACTAAATTATACACTCAAGGGAGGAGTTCAAAGGTTTTATATATATATATATATATATACACAGAGGTTTGGACATCAGTGATATTTGGTCATGAGCTGATATTAAATCCTGGACTTTAGACTGAGAGAATCTCATTTCGATCTGTTTGCAGACTGTGTAGTGTGTGAGTGATGTCCAGATGAAGGGTGTGCTGCAGTACTCTGTCCTGACCACT
>NW_025048150.1:127500-190000 GCF_018831695.1 Puntigrus tetrazona
TTTAAAAGAATAGTGTTGTATTTTTGCAAATTGACCCACATTTGTTTTTTAACCACTGAAAATATATACATTTGAACAATTTACTCTTAAAGCCGTATTGAAACTGCAATATCTCTTGAACCAAAACCTATAGGGCGTTAATAATTAGGACACTAAAAGGGCATTAAGATACTTGAATACTTCTTGAGTTACAGGCATGAAAACTTTTGGAGAAAAACGTGAAAAATGCTGTTTCCTCATTAGCACCATTAGCATATAGTACAACAAAGATTTTACTAATAGACTTACCAATCTCTATATAAAAATGCTTCCATCTTTCTGAAGCCTTTCCTCTCTATTTGACTCTGAATCTATTTGACTCTGAATCTCATTGCCATTTTCACCCTTCTCTACAAAATACTGTAAATATTTACTCATGACATTTAATATTTTGTCTATAGTTTCTCTTCAGACAAATGTGAACAAAATCAAAAACTTGAGCTGAGGGTCTCAGGAAATGAGAAATTAGTTTGAAATTAGTTTTCATGAAATACTGCTGCATTTAGATCCTTGCTTCTCCTCGTTCTTGCCATCATGACATACATGACATTTACATGGAATCAGTCCCCCGTGTGTGTGTGTGTGTGTGTGTGTGTGTGTGTGTGTGTGTGTTTATTTATTTATCTGAACAAACTGAGGAATGAATCTGAGCTCTGCATAAACAACAGCATGTCACAGATTAAGGTAATATTTAGTCATAATTCATTCATGTGCAGGTGTTTTTTTAATATACCCATTTAGTGGAGCTTCATGCTGGGTTTGTAAGCCTGTTTCTGCTCCAGCGTCTGTGTTTTAATCCTCAAACGCTGCTGTCAGTCTCGTCTTAATTGCTTTGTTTGACATCTGACCTGCTGCAGACTCACAGAGAGATTATTATATAATCATACAGGACCAAAGATACAGGTAATGACTGAAGGCAATAAGAAAATCTTAACACTTCTTTTCCTGCCAACATTTGTTAAAAAAGATTGCTTTTATGATCATTTTCACAAAACTTTCAACACCACGACAATATTTAGTTTGAACATGCAAAACACTAAAATAAAGAACCTGGCTTCAAATTTTAAACAAAAAGTATTACAGATTTATGTTGGACAAAATTTTTTTTTTTATTTTGTACTTAAATATTATCAATATTCAGATTATATGTAAGAAATAATTGACACCTGGCCGTTGAATTATTAGAAAAATAATGCAGACCCGAGGTGTTGTGCGTCTAGTTGTCTAATACTTTATCAGGCCGGAGTGAGCTATTCTGCTTTTACTACGGTTGCCATACATCCAGACTTGATCACATCATATATTTCAAGGTGTTTGTACTTAAAGTCCACATGAACCAGAAGATTGTGGCCTGTTTTACTTCTGTAATGTGAGAGAAATGGAATACTGAATGAGAAAAACAAAGGGCGTTGTTGACTTGATTGGATGTAGAGAAGAAGTCCTTCATTCAGAAAACACACTGATGGCTGGAGGGGCGGGGTTAATGATGTCATGCTCACGCCCGAGCCGTCAGACTGATGTCACCAGAGAAGCTTTTTCAGATTGCCCTCTGGAAGAAGATTCAGAAGTATTAAATGTTCATCTAATAGATAGAAATTCACTTTTATCCTAGAGGATATTTTAGAGAGTATCACAACACATGCGTTTGGTTTCTTCTAGCTATAAACAGCTGAAGATTACGTTCATGCCTGTGCTTCCCCTGAACATCAAATGCATTAAAGCACACATGAGTTGCGATACTCTCTAAAATGGCAGAAGATGTTACTCAAGGAAAAAGAATGGTTGAGTAAATTCTAATTTGTGCCAAAAAAAGTATTCTCATAGCATTTCAAGACTGAAGTTGAGCCACTGGTGTCTGTTTTACCGATGTATTTACTACGTTTCTGGACCTGCATCATTTCAGTTGTGTTGATGTCCAAATATCAAAAAAAAATCTCGATGGTTTGGAACGACATGAGGGTGAAGAATTAATGACACAATGTTCATTTTGGACTGAACTTAAAAAAAACAAAACAGTTTTTGGCTTCTCTCCTTAGGCCACAAGAGGGCGCATCAGGCAAAATCTTACTATTTCGATTGCTTTGTTTATTCAAAGCAATAAAATAACTAAGTAAACCTGTGAAAAATGAAGTAAAGCAATAAAGTTGCTTAAACAAACAATTGAAGCCTTAACAAAACTGTATGCATGCATTGTTTAATGCAGAAGCCAAAAGCCAATGGCAGTACTTTCTCATCTAAAAACATGAGATGCAGTAGGATGGGAAAAAAAGAGTCTTGAGATCTTCTTTCTATTAATTCTACATGTCTTTCTAAACACGTGTCTCTCATGTGCGACAGATGTTCTTCTAGAAGAAGTGAAAAATATGCATTTTGTGTTAAATGGCTTGGTTTCAGCAGACACTGAAGTAGACATTGAATTGAATTTCTCTTTTTCCACAACATTTTGAATGAACAACAAAAATCTGAGAAAATGGCATTTTTGTCAAAGACTGGATCAGAATCAGAAAAAAACCCAAAACAGAGTATTTGTTAATGACGAGGAAAGAGTTAAAGAATGAAGATGCACAGAAATAAAAAAAGGAAATACTACTAATCAACAAAGAGCCCCAGGACTTTTCTGAGCTGTGGAAAGGTGATATAAAGCTCATACCCTCAGCTTCACAGAAAAGGCTTAAACCTAATCTTAGACTAAAATGTAAATCTGAGCTGTTTCAACTGAAAGAAACTTGCACTGACTGCTTTTAAAATCCTTCACTTTCATCCTTCATAAAAATGACCTGTCCTATCAAAATGAATGTCCTAAATGAACTATGGCCCGATCCTGTTTTAGGCTAAGCCCTGTCTGCGAGTCCTGTTTCTCACATGTCTGTGTTTTTGTGCACCTAACCCATTTCCATGTTTCACTTGTCCGTCTGTCTCTCTGTTGAGTTCAGTCTGTACTCTTCACGTAAGCTTCACTGCTGTCTCTGCTTCTATTGGGTTTTTCTGTAGCACATGCTGATTTTTGTCTCGTGAGCTTCATCTCTGTTGATTCTGTTCGTGTGATTTTTAACACTTTGTTATCCTGTAATGAGTGAGTTATTTGACATTACATTTACATTGATTCATTTGGCCGGTGCTTTTATTCAAAGAGATATGAGAGATTTCAGCATTGCAGTAGTGTATATGAAGAAGAGGAGGGGCCCGAGAAGGGATCCCTGAGGAACCCCAGTGACCAGTCGATGTGATTGAGATGTCTCCAAGAAGAACCTAAGGACTCGAACCAGAGGAGCCCAGCTTTGAGAGACTGTAGCATGCAAAGGGTTTTTCTAATTACAGTCAACAGCAAACAACACGTACACTCAACATAAACTTTTTTAAATAAGCAGTAAATGAATGAATCTTCTCAAATAGCAGATATTTACTCTAAATGACAGCAACAGAAGACTGAATGAGCAAAACTCACAGTCACTTGGCTTTGAACAGTCCTGGAAAACTGGAAAGATATGTTTATTTTTCTCTTCTCAACTGCAGTTTTCCTAACTCTCAAATAGTGTCTATTTAGAGATAGACGGCATCACATTTAACATTTTTAACTGCTAAAGAAAAAAAAAGTTGGTTTGTGAATATTTTGGTCAGGTTTTATTACCTTTACTTCAGAGAGGAGAGTTCCACAAACATCACCCACGCAGTGAAAAACTACAGATTTAAACTAGTTTGTTTGTTATGGGTTTTTCAAACGAAGGATCATTAATTAGCTGTTCTTTTAGGTTCTGTATAACCTGATTTTTTGTATTTGTGTCTGAGAGCCAGAGCCTTTCTGTCTTGAGTGAGTTTTGGAGTCTGTGAGGTTTTATTGATCGTGAAGAGCAGATGGTTGAGCTCTGGATCTCGGAACAGTTCTCGTTAGTTCGGTCTGATGAGATACCTGCGCGGTCTCGGTCTGTCGGTCGTTCCGTCGGGATCGCGCGTCATCCTCCCGCCCCTCGAGCGCAGCATCAGTTCGCGCGCTGCTCGCGCCCGCCGCTCTCCATCCCTCGGTCGCAGCGGTTTATATTCGATCAGGATCGGAATCGGAGCACCGTTCAGATCGCTCGCTCGCTCGCGCTGCGGTGGAATGATAAAGACTCTGCTCGGTCACTGAGGCTAGCGGCGACACTCCGGGGTTTTCGGGATTTCTCAGCGGCATCTGAAGCGGAATCATGACGGCCACCAAAGAGCAGCAAAGCCAGAGACCGAATCCACAGGACGAGGTAACGAACGGCGTCTTCGCTGCTTTTCTCGTCTTTTTCATCTCGTTAGTGACCCGTTTTTCTCGAATCCGGTGAGTCTCGCGCGCGCACCGACCTAACGCCCGCGCCGTTCGTGACATCACCGTTATCTCTCTCGGTGTAACCGCAGAGGAAACATCTAACGGCGCCGCTGTCGTGATTCTCCATCACCGGTCAGCCGTTATTCGGTTTCTGCTCGTGATCGTGATGAGAGCTGGCCTGGCGCGCGCCCGCTTCCGTGTACCTGTCCGGCCGCGGGAGCGCGCTGATGAAGGTGTGAATAATTAATGGCTCGCTGTTTCTGTGACAGAAGAGCAAAAATCTGCTGCATTTCCATCAAATCTTCGGTAGACGTCGTCAAACACAACACTCGTCTCTCTGGATTTAAAGCGAAGTTTCATCTCTATTCCCTGCTGCATGTTTCTGTCCTGATCCTTCACTATTGCTTTCATTAGCAGTCCGTCACTTTTGTTCATTTCAAATTAAACTGAATGAATGAATTTCACAAGCAGTCTACAGACATTCCGTGCGGTCTGTTGAAATAATACATGAAGTAAAATATTCGTTGGAAATAGACATTTAGAATGGAAAAAGAGAAAGGTTTTAATGTTTTCTGTAATGTGTGAGAGCACACACACACACACACACACACACACACACACACACACACTCTGATTCGTCAGTTTGTTAATTTGTGATATTTTGATTGTTGAGACGGAGCAGCTGGACGTGTTTGAGTCCAGTCATGCAGACACACTCGCTGCAGGTTGTTTGTGTTTGGTGTTTGACAGCTGATTGCTGGCCTCTCACACACACACACACACACACACACACACACACACACACACACACAGAGAGACAGAGACAGAGCTGTGAAAGACAAACACATTGTCTGATGTACCTGCAGTTCAACTCTTCTGAATAGAGAATTCTGCCTGCTGGAATATTTAATGTAGATCAAAACAATGCAACTTTCTTTTAATTTAAAAATGCTTTTTAGTCTCTATTTTCACCGCTGGCCTTCAGATGCACAGCCGTGATCGCTTTTCTGATGGGGTTTTAATGTAGAAAATGTAAAGACTCTCACATCAAACACAAACGTTCAGTGCAAACAAGAATAGATGGTTCCTTCCTTTGGGGATTTTCACACCAGGGATGATTTACTCTTCATCTAACCAATGTTGTGTCTATTCTGTGATAAATTTAATTCAAGTCGAGATGTGTTTAGTAAAAAAATATTTCAGAAGGCATGTTTATGCAGACATTTTGATAACTTTTCCTAGTATTAATGCACTAAATAATTATCAAAAACCTGCAAGTTTGAAACAGAAAACACAGTTTAATGCTCGTTTTATAGGGAATGGTATCATTTGAGGACGTCAGGGACCTGCAGGAGGGATGAGTGAGACAAAATGACACAAAATATGGAAATCTAATCCATTCATTGGATTCAGAAGATTCAGCCGTTCATTAATGTCCCAAATAAAGGAAGAGAATCAAACGGGTTTAGAACCACGAGAGGGAGAGTCAATGAGGACAGAAAGGTTTTTGAGAGACCTTCATGTTCTGCACCACAGGGTTTGATTTATTTTGAAGTGTTATTTTCTCAAATACTAGATAAAACACAAACACAATAAATCTGCTATCAGTAATGTAATGTACACTACTGTACCAGATCTGTCAGTCTCTTTCTCTGATCAATGGAAGAAATTACAACTTCAGCTTTTAGCAACTGACAATAGTATTTTCTTTTCAAAATATGTTTAAAATCTGTTATAATTAATGTTTTGTTTTAATGAATGAACATGTCGAGTCAAGTCTAATGGAGAGTATGATGAGACGAGGAACTGAACGCTTCTCTAAATGTTTAATGCTTTACAGAAGAGAAGAGACTTGGTGACGGTAGTGTAATATTATTATTGCTGCATTTGTAAATGTCAGATTCTATTCAGTGCTGTCTGCTAAATGAAGATGTGTGTGTGTGTGTGTGTGTGTGTGTTTATGGGTGACACTAATGCGGTTTGACCTCTGACCTTTGCTCAGTGAATGTATTTGACATTATGAAGCTTCACAAACACAGCATTAGCAGCAGATCTCATTCATTATAGATCAGTTTCTCTGTTTCTTTTGAAAAGCACACAATAACATTATGATGTCAGATGCAGGAAACTAAAGGCAGCCCAGTGCTCTGAGAAACGAGTAACTCAGTGTCTGGATATCATATAATGATGTACTTCATTACTGCATTACAGCTCTAACTGTGCCATCATTACTGTACAAATCTGAAGCACAGTCATGTTTATGATTCACACACACACACACGCACGCACACACACATATTTTATAAACCATATATGATTAATAAAGTTGAGAAAAAAAGCACTGTGCACGTATGTATAGTTGTTAAATAAAAGACCGAACAAAGAGTAATCTACTTTCTCCTTTTAAAAACCTGAGATGCCGTGGATGGGGATGTCCTGAGACATGTTTGTATTTTTTGTTTACGTTCTTACATCACTTTTATATGATTTTTTTAACCATGCATCTTTCTGGTCCTTCTATAAAACCTGGTGATTATGTGTTCTATGTCTTCTCTTGTTTTCTGCAGTATTTTTGCGTCTAGTGGATTCAACTGGATAGGCTTAAGAAAGCATTAAAATGCAACATTTTTGCATTCAAATGTGGCAGTTTTTTTCTACATTTAGTTTAGAGTTTTATTTATTTTTTTATTATTTAATTCAGACCTTTATATTGCTTCACATATACAACACTAAATACACATATACAGATACACAAAGAAAAAAAGAAAAAACAAGCAAATCAACAAATATTTGAAATTATAATTATTTTTGGCAGCCCTAACACACACACACACACACTCTTTCTCTCTTTGTAACACACACACACAAGTTTTGTCAGGTAAATCTTCATGCCTTATGTGAACAAACCTTTTTAGGAATGTATTGTCTTTTTAAAATGCTGAATATTTCTCCTGTGAAAAGACCTTAATCTATGTTTCTGTGATTATTTTTTTTAGACTGGACATAGATTGGTCTAATTTGAACCCGGAGTTGTTCAGTGGCTCAGAATGAATCTTAAGACAGTGGCTAAGTTTACGTAATCTGCCCCTGATGTCCATTTTATTTTTCTGACACGCAGACCTTTATAAATAGACTTTAGAGTATTTTTGCGACGTGACCGTGCTGACGTGGGGTTTTTTTATTGCTTGGTTTGTCCTTCTGTTGGGAAACACTATTGATTGTGGTGTTTGATGGCGTGTGAAGGAGTGTTGAGAGAAGATGACCGTCCTAAACGTGTCCTCGGCGAGGTCAAACAGAGTCACCTCACTAAAAATAGCGTTACACACGTGTGCAAGCCAGGATTGAGGACTTCTCTGTTTGATTTTCATATTAATGCTCTCTGAAGCTGCAGCACATCTTTAACCCTTTCACCTGAGCTGTAATGTGCAAGTGTTCGGTGACTTTGACTGCTGCGGATAATCGTTGACTCAAGATCTAAATATCATCAAGTATAAATGAAACCTTTGTTATTTCAAGATATGCAACCCTCAGCTGAAGACATGCGGTGTGTGTGTGTGTGTGTGTTTCTGCAGGACCTGGCGGGCATGAGTCCTCCTCAGAGGAACTGGAAGGGCATCGCCATCGCTCTGCTGGTCATTCTGGTGGTCTGCTCTCTCATCACCATGTCTGTGATCCTCCTCACTCCAGGTACGGCAGACTTCAAGTTCTCACAGCCAGCGTTTGGGGCGATCCGAGTCACGTAATCTCATTACAGTTTAACTAGTAAAGTAGAGCATTCATTTTTAATTTACAAGAAAATATCTTTTACAATACTTTTACAATAGTTACTATTTCAAATAAGTAATGCAAGTACCTTTTTTCCCAGTTATTGTTTGACAGCTCTCCAGTTGGAGAAAAATCGAGAGTAAGATGTTACTGCAGCTCTAGAATAAAAGCTAACATACTTTTAATTCATCTCGCTAGAAAAAAAAACTGATTCAGCATTGCTTAAAGTGAATAAAAACAATAGATATCTAACATTCTAGATAAACATTCATCTAACTTTTAGAGAAAGGGCTTTTACGTATGCCAAAAAATATAACTTTTTTATATTGAAAACAATCAAGGAAGCCCTGCCCAGATTTTAAAAAGTTGTGCAAAATTAATGTAATGCATTACATGCCATAAAAAGTAACTAAGTAAAGTAATTAGTTGCAGTTTTAGGGAGTAACGCATTATTGTAATGTAGAACATTTAAAAGTAACTTTCCCCAACACTGCGTGTGTGAAGTTCATCCTGAAATCAGTCTGGCAGACTAGTTACTCGATCTGGCGTTTGTTATGTGTATCTCTGGTTCTGAGCCCTTGCTCTCGGCCGTCTGTTTGTGTGATAGTGGACACGCAGCCGGGCAGTGACACCAAGCTGACGGTGGAGGATCTGTTCAGCGCAGACTTCTACGTACACGACCCCGAGGCTCGCTGGATCAACGGTAAGACGATACACGCCATTCATTTCTAATGGATCTCATTCATTAATCATCTGTACACCGTCATGAGCTCTTAAACACAGCTGATAGCAGAGGATGATCGATCACGACCGCAGACGCTGAGCAATAAACGTGATAAAAACAGCCTCTTAAACGAGAAGAAACCCACACGTGAATCTAAAGCTGCTTTGTTTATTTGAAACGTTTGAGACCACAAACTTAGACCAGCAATTTAAACAGTTGCCCAGCCTTGACTGTGGAGAAAAGAGTGGAAGTGTGTGCTGACCTTGTGATCAGATATTCTGCCCCCCTAAAGTGGAGGGTTTCAGGCAGAAGACAAAGCGAAACTCATGGTTGTGTCAGATATTTAGTTTGGAAGTGCACATCCCTCAGAACTATGAAACCTCGGAAGGTTTGAAGCCATCCAGTGTCCTTCTTCATCAGAAGCACAGGCCAGAGATTCTGGAACGTGGGCTGTTTATCGTTTAACATCAGGTCTGATATATATTTATAAGAGAAGCATCAGATTTGAAATGCTCTCGTGGTCTGAGCCGTTAATGTGAAGCTTCTGCAGGACGCTGAGCACGAGTGCAATCTAACATTTCTAATTTTCCCGTCTCTGTGAGGCTGTGAGAGTGTCATTCCATTAGAGCTCATTCCTGACCCAAGAGAACATTAAATAAACTCAGTAGTGATGGGCCGGCCTATAGGAAGTGAATGTGTTGTAATAATTCACATCATGGAGTGTGTGAAAGAATCAGAGTATGAACTTGACCTTTCAGATCTGTGAAAATAATCTAGTTCCCGAAATATTTTTGCCATATCGAGACTTATAGGCCTCAGCATTGTGTGTGTGTGTGTGTGTGTGTGTCAGAGTGGTGGATGTGGTAGTTGCTATGGTAACAGGAAGGGGGAAGGGGCACTCAGGTCTTACACTGGCGGCAGCAGCATGAATATTTCATTGTGTGTGTGTGTGTGTGTGTGTGTGTGTGTGAGAGAGAGAGAGTGTGATGCAGTGAATCCTTCAGCTCCTGCTTCTCTTCCAGACAGATCTGTGTTTATCAGTCACTCCAGACTTCAGCTCAGCTCTGTTCTTCAGCGAGTCTCAGCCATGGATTTGATGCAGCTCAGTCTGACGTAACTCTAGATCGTTCTCTAGCCAGTGTTTGTGTGTTCGCTCGGCACGTGACCTTCAGAACGAGTCAACTCATCTGCAGAGAAGAAGAGAATAAATATTTCACAGCAGCGTTTCATGAATGCTGTTCTGCTTCTGAAGAGAGACTGTCCTCAGACGGACGCTGCTCTGGATCTTCTGGACAAGTCTCTCGCTGAATTCAGCTCCTAGGGCTCATCTGTTTATCAGGGATTGTGTGCATGAAGTGTGAGAGAAGTCTGCTGTAGTTTAAATGTATTTCTTCACATGAAATAAATCCTTAAATGCACAATGCCATTGCTGGAAAATTAGCCTTTTAAACACATCTTTGTGCTGGAACTGCATTAGTCAGCATTAATCTGAGAGACCCATCATCCATCGTTTATCGGGCAGTCCTGATATTTAATGCAAGTAGAAAACTTTTTTTTATAAATGCTCAGTCAAGATTTTATTTAAAAAAATGTTAGATTTAATTATATGTTAATGAAATAGAAATCTGGTAGAATTTAATCTGCTGTATTTTTGTATTTATTTGGTATAATTTTGTCAAAATTTTGTATTATTCCAGTTTTTGCCATGAAGATAGCCTTACATGCTGAAATGGAAATAAACACAAATAACTACTACAGCTCAATCAATCAATCAATCATTTTTATTTATATAGCGCTTTTAACAACACAGGTTGCATCAAAGCACTGTACAGTATAAAGTAGAAGAATACACTGACAGGGATGTATAATGAAGAGAGTGAACAATTTCTTATTAAATGCGGTCTCTGGAATCAATTCGACGTTAAATCACTAGAAGTTAAGTGTCCCCAACCAAGCAAGCCAGAGGCGACAGCGGCAAGGAAACAAAACCCCATCTATACAGAATGGAGAAAAAAAAACTTCTTTACAGCTCATCTATCTTTATGATGGTCTACAAATTATTTTCTACCACCATAGCAAAGATCTCCTGACTTTGACGTGTTTTGGTTCCTCGAGTGTTCAGCACTATAAGAGGTGTATCAGTACACCAGATGCTTCCTGCATTCAGCACTCAAGAGTTTTGTTCCGGTTTAGAGCTGGAAACTAAGAGCTTTATTAATGTTTCACTGTCTGCTTTTCTTCACTGCGGTCAATAGCAGCTCCGTGAGACTCTCAGACTGGAAATTTACCTTCACAGCCATCATGCAGCTCATAAATGTGAAAAACCTGACATGAAACAGATGAGCAGCTCGGCCTGTTTATGCTTCTGAAGATGGATCAGACTCGTGCAGGTCAAACGCAAGAAAGAAAGGGGAACTCGATTTGAAATAAATAGAACTTGACAAATAAATGACAAGCAGCAGTCTGCATTTATACTGTACAATCTAGTAAAACACTGATGGAGTTTGACCAATCAGATGCGTTTGCATTCATTTACACAGAGCTGCATTTGATCCTGTGAGATGTGAATGCTCTTTAAAACCTTACAAATGTGATTTGCTATTATATATTGTTTCTCCTCTTTCACTCTTTGCCAGAATCTGAGGTCATCTACAGAAATCACCACGGTCATGTGATCAGATTTAACATCCTCACGAACGAGACAGAGATCATGCTGAAGAACACCACATTCGTGAGTAAAACCTGAACATCCGTTCACATACGCCTAATGCCATTTACAGAATGTTAATCATTTATAAAATAAGTGGCATCAAAAATGTTGTGAGATTTTTTATTTAGTAGTGCCCTAAAAAATCTATTTTACCTAACCGATGTTTACAGTCCACAAGACAAAAGGACACCAGTTAGCATAATAATTCATAAAATCAAGACCGCAGAACTGCTTTTATAGTACTATGACCTTTACCTCTAGAGATCAAGAAAGTTTCATTGTTTTCAGGATATGAGGCCTTGAGGTCTTCATAATAAGACATTCCCAGCAGAAACATTGAAGCAGAGTGTGTAGTTTTGGGATGTGAACGCAGTAATGAGGATAACGTCATTTATGTTTTTTCCAGGATACTTTCAAAGCCACCAGATACTCTATAAGTCCAGACATGAAGTATGTGCTTTTTGCCTACAATGTCAAACAGGTATGTGCTGCTTTTTGCAATAAACCAGACATCTTCTTTGTAATATTTAAAGGCATAGTATGTCAGAATCAGAAAACCTGTGTTATTATTGACGGTGGTGGCCGTGAGCTTGTACTTATTCACTCTCGCTACAGGCAATGACACCCAAAGTAGAGATATACATAATAGAGAACACATAATAGACCAAATACCACAAACAGATAACAGGTCATAACCTAATTAACAGCCTAATCGTAACTGTTTTATGGCACAACTTTTGGATTTTCCTAGAAGAACATCTCAGGTTATGCATGTCCCTCTAGTGGACACTTTGGGGAACGCTGCCAGCATGCGTCTGAAGAACATGTATAATAACCCCAATCCTATGAATGTTCACTTGGCTCGTGATGTCATAGTCAGGTACCCAAGAGTAAAAAAGGACACCTGCTGAATACATCACCAACTCTTGTTTTACATGTGCTTCAGACACTGCTCTTGTAGGCAGCGTTCTCCAAAGTGTCCCCTAGAAGGGAGACACAGCTCAAAAGTTCCCATGAAGGGAAACTAACCTTTGCATAAAGTTTTACCGACTTTTATAGGCAACCTGGAAAATTCTTACATAGCGCACCTTCAAGGAAATATTTTGTCCCTGAAAGACTCATTGAGCTGAGTTCAACGGTGACATTATAGACATTTGGTTTGTTCACATACAGTATATTTCAAGTGATTGTTAGCAAGTGTTCAATAAGCAAGATATTTTTGATGTAATCTGACCCTCCATAGACAGCAACACAAATGAAATGACATCAGTGGCTCAACTTACTGCGAGAATATGATTTTTTTTTTTTGCGCAAAGAAAACAAAATAACATAATTATTCTCCAATGACTTGTGTCTTCCGCCGTTTCAGAGGGTATGAACACACATATGTTTCCCTCTAGGTGTAAACAACTGATTACATTCATGTACGTGCTTTTTCCTGAACGTAAACAAAGGCTGATTACATCAAATATGTTAAAGCGTGCGCATGCATTGTGGATGACGGGAAAAAAAGTATTCTCGTAGCATCACAAAACTAAAGTTGAGCCACTGATGTCACATTTACTTTGTTTCTAGAGCTGGATCATTTCAGTTGTGTTGCTGTCTATGGAGGGTCAGAGATTTCATCAAAAATATCTTAATTTGTCTTCTGAAGAAGAACGAAAAGTCTCACAGGTTTGAAGGGGGTAACCCTTTAACTACAGAGTTTAAGGTTTAGATTAAATTCTCTCTATTCTCACTGACTGTGAAGGTAATGAAGATTGTTATTTAATATGGGTTACTGTTTTCTGACCGCAGGTTTACCGGCACTCTTTCACGGCGTCCTACATCATATACAGCATTCACACCAGGTGGAGTAAGAGCTTTCTCTGATCTCACTGTATCTCTGACATACATACAGTACAGGGAACAGTAGACAGGACCCTGTGAGATGAGCTGAGGCGGCAGATATCGTGAAGCAAAGTACTTCGTTACAGTGTGTGAGTTAATAAGTTCTGATGGGAGACGGTGGAAATTAGAAACACTTTGATCACGACGTTATACACTGTTCTGATCATCGGTGTTCAACAGGAGCTCACATTCATCCATAAAACAAGTATTACTGTTCATATTACTACAGTCAGCAGCATCAGCCAACAATCACCTACTGCAGCAGAAACACACCAGCTGATGATAAGACTAAACACTGTGTGTGTCTCTGTCTCTCTCTCTCTGTCTCTCTCTCTCTCTCTCTGTCTCTCTCTCTCTGTTTCTCTCTCTCTGTCTCTCTCTCTCTGTCTCTGTCTCTCTCTCTCTCTCTCTCTCTCTCTCTCTCTGTCTCTCTCTCTCTCTCTCTCTCTCTCTCTCTCTCTCTCTCTCTCTCTCTCTCTCTCTCTCTCTCTCTCTCTCTCTCTCTGTCTCTCTCTCTCTCTCTCTCTCTCTCTCTCTCTCTCTCTGTCTCTCTCTCTCTCTCTGTCTCTCTCTCTCTCTCTCTCTCTCTCTCTCTCTCTGTCTCTCTGTCTCTCTCTCTCTCTCTGTCTCTCTCTCTCTCTCTCTCTCTCTCTCTCTCTCTCTCTCTCTCTCTCTCTCTCTCTCTCTCTCTCTCTCTCTCTCTCTCTCTCTCTCTCTCTCTCTCTCTCTCTCTCTCTCTCTCTCTCTCTCTCTCTCTCTCTCTCTCTCTCTCTCTCTCTCTCTCTCTCTCTCTCTCTCTCTCTCTCTCTCTCTCTCTCTCTCTCTCTCTCTCTCTCTCTCTCTCTCTCTCTCTCTCTCTCTCTCTGTCTCTCTCTCTGTCTCTCTCTCTCTCTCTCTCTCTCTCTCTCTCTCTCTCTCTCTCTCTCTCTCTCTCTCTCTCTCTCTCTCTCTCTCTCTCTCTCTCTCTCTGTCTCTCTCTCTCTCTCTCTCTCTCTCTCTCTCTCTCTCTCTCTCTCTCTCTCTCTCTCTCTCTCTCTCTCTCTCTCTCTCTCTCTCTCTCTCTCTCTCTCTCTCTCTCTCTCTCTCTCTCTCTCTCTCTCTCTCTCTCTCTCTCTCTCTCTCTCTCTCTCTCTCTCTCTCTCTCTCTCTCTCTCTCTCTCTCTCTCTCTCTCTCTCTCTCTCTCTCTCTCTCTCTCTCTCTCTCTCTCTCTCTCTCTCTCTCTCTCTCTCTCTCTCTCTCTCTCTCTCTCTCTCTCTCTCTCTCTCTCTCTCTCTCTCTCTCTCTCTCTCTCTCTCTCTCTCTCTCTCTCTCTCTCTCTCTCTCTCTCTGTCTCTCTCTCTCTCTCTCTCTCTCTCTCTCTCTCTCTCTCTCTCTCTCTCTCTCTCTCTCTCTCTCTCTCTCTCTCTCTCTCTCTCTCTCTCTCTCTCTCTCTCTCTCTCTCTCTCTCTCTCTCTCTCTCTCTCTCTCTCTCTCTCTCTCTCTCTCTCTCTCTCTCTCTCTCTCTCTCTCTCTCTCTCTCTCTCTCTCTCTCTCTCTCTCTCTCTCTCTCTCTCTGTCTCTCTCTCTCTCTCTCTCTGTGTATCGGTGTGTGTGTGTGTGTGTAGGGAGGTTCTGCAGCTGGATCCTCCGGAGGTCTTAAACTCTAAACTGCAGCACGCAGCGTGGGGCGTTCAGGGCCAGCAGCTGGTGAGCTTTTCTTACGTTATTTACATTTACTCTTTATCTTCAGAAAATCCTGAAATAGTGGAGCTGTTGATTCCATGTTATGAGATGCTTTGAATGCACAGACGTGTTTCTGAGTCACTATGACACTGATTTAATGTGATACACAATGCTATAAATACAGTAAATCTAGATCTAAATCTGGAGGATCATCTTTATATTTTGTCATATCACTCAGCTCTAAATCTGGACATAACAGTATGACTATGTAAAACTTCTTTGAAATTAATCTGATCTGAAAACGCAAGGCAGGTTCAGACTTGAGTCATGTGACAGATCACTAACAATGACAAGTTTAAGTGAATTTTACTGTATTTGTTGTTTACTGTAACAGACGTTGTCTGGCAAAAGGGTTCCTGTTTCTCAAAAGGAGGTGTTATTGAAGTGATCTCACTAGTGTTCTCTGGGCAGTGAGCTAGTCTGTGTATTTGGCAGGTTTGTGCATCATCTGAGGCCAAAGATTGACTAGAATATTTCCTTTTGACCTGAAAGTTTGAGGTTTTTGCAAGTTGGTGTATAGTTTTGAGATTGTGATTATAGGTGTGAGTGTGTGTGTTAGCAATTAAAAAAAATGTAGCATCAGAGCATGAACATAATTTTAAATATCTTCTCTCTCTCTGTGTGTGTGTGTAGGTATACATATTTGAGAATAATATTTACTATCAGTCAGACGTCAGGCGTAACTCGCTGCGACTGACCTCGTCTGGGAAAGAGGGCGTCATCTATAATGGCATCGCTGATTGGCTCTATGAAGGTGAGGCTCTCTATATGATATTTTAAAGTATATGATGATGATGATGATGATGATCATGACGATAGTGCATTTTTCCTCCAGTGAGACACAGTTTTCTCATGTGTAATGAGATCTCATAGAGCACGTTTAAAAAGGCCAGTTGATTATTCTGTGTTTTTAAGACTCTTGTTTTGTTGAAAACCTGTGCTCAGAGGAGGTCCTGCACACGGATGTGGCGCACTGGTGGTCACCCGATGGCGAGCGCTTGGCGTTTCTGGTCCTGAATGACAGTTTGGTGCCAAACATGCCCTTGCCCACTTTCACCGGCTCCACATACCCTAAAGGCAAACAGTACCCATATCCGAAGGTAATGCCCCATGCTCGAATGAACACTACATGGAAACACGTCCTAATGATCCTTTTACACAGGTGTTTAAAGGCTAGCACTAGTCATGTAGTCTGCATTTACAAACGTTAGTGGAAGAAATGGGTTGCTCCGAGGAGCTCAGTGAGTTCAAGCGTGGCACTGCATGATGCCCCCATCATAGTATCATCCCTGAGAGATATTACACGCCCAACTATATGCTATTATTGGAAAGCATTTAAGAACAGCAGAAATGAAGCAGATCAACAGATTGAACAGCACACAATGTTAATATTTTAAAATTTAAGGTAACTGTCATTTTATAGTGTCTATGTTGTAATAAAAGTCAAGATGTTCTCTGGCCATATGCTTCTTTTATTAAGCTGGCTCTCTGGTCCAAAGACACCTCCTGCATTGAATTCTGTGACACATAGAGAAGTTTCCCCTGTAAAACACACTGCATAAGCCAATTATAATACAATCATTAAGACTCCTTATTACCTGAGTGGCATTCTGACATTTTGAAATGTGACTCTGTTGTTTAGAGACATTTTCGGACTGTGGTATGTTGAAGGAAATGTTTCATCTAGAGTTATTGGCACATGTCATGTTTAAATAAGTGTTGTGTTTGCAGGCTGGGCAGCCCAATCCTATGGTCAAACTGTTTGTGGTCAATCTGTACGGACCGACACACACTCTTGAACTCACACCACCTGATGAACTGAAGCTCAGGTACGGCGTTAGTGTGTTCGGATCTGTGCTGGAGACTCAGTCAATGATTTATCTCTCTCTGTGTCTGTAGGGAGCACTATGTGGTGATGGTGAAGTGGATCAGTAAGACCAAGACAGCAGTGCGATGGTTAAACCGAGCACAGAACGTCTCCATCCTGACCGTCTGTGACTCTACCACTGGAGCCTGCATCAAGGTAAACACACACACACACACACACACACACACACACACACACAACTGGGACGAATGAAATGTAATAATAAAACCAATCGTATTTAAAGGCTCATATTTGAATGATGTGATTTAGCAAATGCACATTTGATTGAAAGCCTGGCAGAGTGATCACAAGATGCAGGCAAAAGTTTTGTATAGTTTACAAAAAGGATGTGTGTTCTCATCATTTCTTTTGTCCTGTTAATTATCATGTAGTGCTGGGTTTGTGTTTTTCATCAAAGCACTAACTTAGGATATCTTAGAATATTTGTTTAATTGCTTGTGCAACATAAATTTGCCTACTTGATGTAATAGGCTAGATTTAATGTGATTCGGGTCACGACTCGCAGTCTGTCAAACGGTTCTGGTGTGGTACAGCTGTTAGATAACGGGTCAGTTGTTCTGCTGGTTTAAACGGTTTCTTCGTCAGATAACCCGTGTGTGATGCACCATTTGCTGATATTTTACTAAAGTGTTTTTTTACCAAGGGGTGAGAATACGTAGCTAATGATGGAATGAATGAGCGAATGAATTTCAGTTTATGAAAATAACCTTGCCACACACACACACACACACACACACACACACACACACACACACACACATACAGATGCATACACCACCCACACACACACATAGAGACACACACACCACACACACATACGGCTGTGTGCTTCCTGAGAAAAGATGCTAATAATGTGCTTCTTAGATGAATTTGTCTGTCATTGTGGTGATGATGATGATGAAGATAATGATGATGGTATTGTTTCTTTTCAGAGGCATGAGGAAACCTCGGAAGTGTGGCTCTCCAGACAGGTGAATCTCCACTAGATGTTAGCGTCATGATCTTCTGTCACTTGAGTGTAATCTGGTGTCTGTCTTCTGCAGAATCAGGAGCCGTTCTTCTCTGGAGACGGCAGCCGTTTCTTCCTCACGGTACCGGTGAAGCAGGGAGGACGAGGAGACTTCCAGCACGTGGCCATGTTCAGCTCTCAGGTACAGACCGTAGCAGCAGCGAGCGGTGTGTGTGTGTGTGTGTGTGTATGTGATCTGTAGCATGTGTGTGTGTGTGCTTCTACAGGCGCGTGCTGATCAGAACGAGGTGAGACACCTGACCTCAGGAAACTGGGAGGTGACACAGATTCTGGCGTACGACGAGAACAGCCAGATCATGTGAGTAAAGCCTGAGTGTGTACTTCACATCAAACACAGGCCTCTCTTCCGCCAACACATAGTTGACCACTTCAGACTGTCCCAGGTCATAAAAACACTAAACCCACACTGTTTCCAGTACAGCTCTTCCAGGCTTAGTGTATTTCAGATTTCTAAACAGACATTTATAACTTGATTATAAAATGCAAAGGATTCAAAATAAAAATAAAGCTATGCATGTTTACAACACTGTGTAAAATGTGTCTCATCAGGTAATAATGAAATAAAGTTCAACACACACCTGTGCTCTTCATCCTCATTTGAGCCCTTGAGCCAAATAAACTAAATATGTCGTATAAGTAGCTGCTCAAGTATGTGTATTTGGAAGTCACTGTAAACATCTGTCTGTTCTAATGCAGTTTTTTCCTGAGCACTGAGGGCTCCTCGAGCCGCCGGCAGCTCTTCAGGTGAGGTTCACATAGTTTTTTCAGAGCTCACAGGCATGTTTAATAGTAAGGTGAGTTCAGCAGGAAAGCAGGCCTCTGATTGGTCCGTTCTGTGTGCAGTGTCTCCACAGTGGGCCTATTTCCGCGCCGATGTCTGACCTGTGACCTCAACAAAGCTCACTGCACGTTCTTCAGTGCTGACTTCAACCCCACTAATCAACACGTCCTGCTGCACTGCAAAGGTATGAAGACGTTTATTATTTCCTCTCTCAGACCGGGCGAGTGACCTTTCACCCCTCATCAGACTAGCACAGGCTGTGGTTGAAGTGTTTGGTTTTCCTGCAGGTCCTGGAGCGCCGACAGTGATCATACACACTCTGAACACGGCCAGTGAGTCTTTATTTTCATGAAATCTTCTGTACGTCTGTGTTCTGCGTTAAAACTCTTGATGTGTTGGTCTGTCATCAGATTATTATATCCTGGAGAATAACTCTATCCTGAGAGCTGCTCTCAGATACAAGAGAATCCAGCTGTTGGAGTACAGAAGCGTCCAGACAGACCACTTTGGTAATGTTCATGATGAACACGCAACTCCTGCACAGAAACACATTAATGCCCTCGATGATACTTGCTAGATCTTTGGTCTGTTTTTAATGTGTTTTGGTAGAATTGCCGCTGAAGGTCACCTATCCACCTGATTTCTCCGAGTCCCGCAGTTATGCACTTCTACTGATGATGTAAGAAGATCTAAGTGTGTGTATGTGTGTGTGGTTTGGTTTATATATAGTTGTGGGGACCTAAACCTGAACACATACAGACTCATGGGGACTTGGGCAAAGAAGTTAGGTTTTTTTTTTTTTGAAAATCTGTGGTTTCCTGTAGGTGTAGATTTAGTTGTAGGGTTGGCGTGGGACAGGGGTCTTCAACTAAAATGGCTTGAGGTCATAATGAACACTCCCTACCAACCGAGGTCCGGACAATTATATATAAAATGTTTTTGTAAAAGACTAAGATTTACATTTCAGATGCAGGTTTTCACAAAAACAATCAACTATTATATTAATTAAATAACACATAAGTATACTTAACTACCATTATCTTTACGTTTTATTATTAATTTCCATATAATCAGACACTATGAATTATTGAAATCAGCCTAAACAAAAATGTATCTTTACACCGCAGAAGAAATGCAAGCAGCAAAAGTCAATGATATTTATTTTCATTTACAAAGACTTTTTAATGATACTTAAGTGTAACATAAATGCATGTTCCCAAATTACAGCTGCATATATAATGCTATGTGTTTTCATTTTTGTTTAATATACAAATATAAAAATGTTGGACAAAATATATTAAGCAACTAAATTAGGCCACTAAGTGGCAGCTAGAGACTTTCTAAATGAGTGATTCATTGAGTTATTTATTCCAATGATTTGATCAGTCTCAGGCTAATTCATTCAAGAAGGAAACAAGCACCTTTTGTTAAGAATGGTGTTATATTTTATGGGTCATTGATTCAATGACTCAAATGATTAATTCAGTGTGTTGCTCTGAGATGCGAGGCTGTTTTGCTGTGATCTTTGTTTGGAACTAGTTTTTATATGCTAACCAAAATAGAGCAGAAATATTGGTCATAGATCTGAAAATACTGTCTGAATTGTAGAGAACTTAATGTCAGTGAACTCAAAATCAATGTCACATTTGCAATCAAATTGGTTTTCAGGGTGAAAAATTAACTCTTGTGTTGCCTAACTAGGCAACATGTTATAAATATTAAAAACTGCCTTTTCCTGCAGTATTTTTATTCTTTGTGCAGTTACGTTAAAAAAAAATAAATAAATAAAACAATTATTTCAACAAGATTCTCAGAGGGGATTTAGAAGTGGGTCTAGGCAAAGTCGTCTGATAAAGAAGTGGGTGCACTGTGTACCTGCGTATACCCTCCACTGTTTCTTAAAGGAATAGGCTTTTTAAGTTTAATTGCAATTCATGTCATTAAAGAACTCCTGAAACCATAATTAAGACTTTCTTGTACCATTTAAGACTTTTCAAGGAACTGGTTTTTCACTCACTAAAGGTTTCAGCTTGTTATGCAGCGTGTTGCTCTCTGCTCTCATCACTGCACTCAAACGGCTCCAGAGCTGACCTCGATGTGCTTGAAACTTGATTTATTAGAAATTAGAGGTTGATATTTATTTATTTATTATGTGAAAGCCCACTATCACCGCCGTAGAGACTACAAAACCGGTTGAAATCAATGCTCTCAGTCAGGTTTTAAATCTTGAACTTCTGCTCTGGATGTAGGTCGTGGTCTGTAAGGGAAGGCTTCTAGGTCTGAACCCGGACCGAGATCCGCCTGTCAGTGACAATAGAATATACAGTCTGTACTAGGGATGCACTGAAATGAAAATTCTTGGCCGAAGCCGAACAAATTGAAACTGATTGAAAGGCTGAACACTAGACATGTGCGATATATCACGATAATTAATATGCATGGTATAGTTAATGCGGGTGCTTCAATATACAGAAAATCGTTATTTATTACAAATTATTCAAAAAAAAGGTTAATGTATTTTAAGAATACTTTTCCCATAAACGACTCGTTTGTGAGCTGAATCGAAGATAAGTGTGCACTCTGATGTAAACGAGCTCGGATGAGAGACGCGCACCTTCACTCTCAATATTTATTAACATGTTAAAATCAAAGTAATTATAAACTGTTATAAACTAACTAAAGATGGAGGGAGTTTGTAGTCAGAAAGACAGCAGTTAAAAGTGTTCATTTGCAGTCTGACCAGATCCAGGAGAGGCATGTTACTTTATATCAGATGTAGATCTTGAAGGCTAGAAGCGTGAAATGATGTTTGGTCAGTGATGCTGGTCAGCAGGTGAAAGAGCACTTATCAGGGTTTTCTCTGTGATTTTCAGTGACGCTGCCCCCGGTGGTCAGCAGGTGAATGACCGGTACTCACTGGACTGGGACTCAGTGCTGGTCAGTTCAGACAATGTGATCGTAGCTCGACTGGACGGCAGGGGAAGTGGCTTCCAGGGTCAGAAGCTGTTACAGGAAGTGCACAAGCGTCTGGGGTCCGTGGAGCTACAGGATCAGCTGGCCGCCATCGAGTAAGAACCCTTACCTGCTTCCTTCCTTCCTTCTGTCAGATGCTCAGAAATGACCGTTCTGTCTCTGTCAGGCTCTCTCTACACACATATGGCTGTGAGGTATACTAACCCTGCTTTTCTTCCAGGTACCTGCTGAAATCCCCGTACATCGATCGAACCAGGATCGGTGTGTTTGGCCGGGTGAGACTCAATCCCACACTCGGCTGCTGTAACCGAAGAAACACTGATGAAAACCGGCAGGTTTATAAACCCGTGTGTTTGTGTGCTTCTGCAGGGTTATGGAGGTTATGTTGCACTCCTGCTGATTAAATCCACAGAGAACTTGTTTAAATGCGCAGCAGCCATGTCTCCTGTGACGGACTGGAGTCTGTACGGTAAGTTACTGATGTGATTGTGATTATGTGAGGCTTTATCCAGAACCACGGAGCAGTTTCAGACTCACGATTCAGTAAATCTGTCCCCCTCCCTCTCTCTCAGCCTCTGCCTTCTCCGAGCGCTATCTGGGTTTCCCTCTTCAGGATGACAGCAGATATCAGGTTAGTGCTGGTTAGTTTTTTAGACTCTGAGCTGGAATGACTTTGGGATGTTAGTGACAGACTCTGTGTCTCTAGTTCTCCAGTGTGCTGCAGAATCCACAGGGTTTCAGAGACCAGACGCTCATGCTACTGCACGCCACTGCAGATGGTGAGTGTGTGTGGTGTGTGTGTGTGTGTGTGTGGTATTTATCACGTTATGGGACCAAATGTCTCCACAAAGATAGGAATACCAGTAAATGTTGACCTTGTGGGACATGTTTTAGGTCCTCGTGAGGAAACAAGTTTATAAAACATACAATATGAAATCTTTTTGAAAATCTAAAAATGTGAGTAGTTTCCTGTAAGGAGTAGAACAATAACGCATACAGCCTGTACAGAATAAAACATTACACCTATGAAGAGTCCCCATTAAACATGGAAACACAATTGTGTGTTGTGTGTGTGTGTGTGTGTGTGTGTTCCGCATGTGTGTATCAGTTTCATGGAGAGCCAAATTTCTGTAGGTTTCAGTGCCACAAAGAAACATCAGAATATCAGATTTTTATCATCATTTTTATGTGGTTTATGCTTCAAAAATGGAAAACAATGTGCCTGGGTTACTTGTAACACTGATTCCAGGTATCCTGAGAGGATAGGTCATGGAATTTACTTTATTCTATTTCCTAAACCCAATCAAAATGAAGCAAAGTGTCCTTAAACGTTCACTCCCAATCTAAAGACAAAAATGTTAATTTTCTGGTTGTCATTCTGTCATTAATTATAATTCATCCGCTCAAGCAGAACATTAATCATTAATCAGTGTAAGGCAAAAGCACATAAATGAAGGTCTACATTTCACTCTCTTCATATAAATCTGGTTAAATGTAAATTCATTCAATCGTACCCTGCAAAGTTGTCATCCACAATCATGACTTTAAAATCTCTTATATATTCCTCCGTGGCATAATTAAATCCTACCAGGTGGTCCTTCTTTGTCTAAAAAGCCATCAAAAAAAAGTTTTCATGCTAACAGCAGTCACTGTAAGACAGTTACCAACTCAGACTGTTTGTCCAAGTTAGCAACAGTATCTCAATCAATTAATTAATCACTTTTATTTATATAGCGCTTTTAACAACACAGGTTGTATCAAAGCACTGAACAGTATAAAGTAGAAGAATCCAGTGACAGGGATGTATAATGAAGAGATTGAACAATTTCTTATTAAATGCAGAGACAATGATAATCACTAGAAGTTAAGTGTCCCCAACAAAGAAGACAGAGGAACCAAAACCCCATCCATACAGAATGGAGAAAAAAAAAACCTTGGGAGAAACCAGACTCAGTTGGGGCCAGTTCTCCTCTGACCGTTTTCTGAAGTATTTTTGTATACTTGAGGTGATTCACACTAGAACCAACCTCATAGCAGATCATTTGTTTAATGATCTAGTTGTTCAAACACTCATTCTGTTTCCTGCAGCAAATGTTCACTTCCAGCACACGGCCGAGCTCATTAAAAACCTGGTGAAGGTGGGAGCGAATTACACACTACAGGTACTGAACGCATCAGCGTGTCTTTGTTTACCAATGCTTGACTGTGGTCTAGTTTGTTGATGGTTTTCTGGATGGTTGTTCTTCAGATTTATCCAGATGAAGGTCATTTTCTGTCCAAGAGCAGCCAGCGGCACGTGGCTTCAACACTGAGCAGCTACTTCAGATCCTGTCTGCAGGAGGAGATGCTTCCCATCAGTGAGGAGGAGGAGGAAGAAGAAGAGTGAAGATGAGATGCAACACAGGAACATGCACAGACACTGAAACACACACACACACACACACACAGGACAACAAAACACACTGGACAAGCATCCAGAGAACACATAAACAGAGAGAGCCAGGGGTGAATGTGTGTGTGTGTGTGTGTGTGTGTGTGTGTGTGTGTGTGTGTGAGAGAGTGTGAGTGAACATGTGTATATATATGCATGTGTGTAACTGTTAGGATGGATGAATGCACTAGAACTGTGTGTGTGTGTGTGTGTGTGTGTGAGAGAGAGAGAGTGTTTCTGGCTTATGGATCATTATAGCTGGAAATGGATTGGAATATTTCACATATCATAAATCACTAAGATCTCTGATTGGCGGATACATTGGCCAATCACAGCACAGACTGTCGTGTGGAGCTGCTCCAGTCATTGCATGGTCCTTTTGCTTTGCTTCACTTCTTTTGCCACTTTCTGTCTGTCGATATGTTGTCAGCTTCCAGAGGAGCTGCGTTTCTCACAATTTCTCCACTTGCTGGGAAGAAGAGTTATTCCATTCGTTGAAAGCTGGAGGATGTTCGTGAAGAGGTCTCGGCGGCACACATGGCGCTCTGTGTGTGTGAGCAGTGCATTGTGGGATAGTGCTGCTGTGTGCTGGACAGAAGAGGGCGCACCCATGTGTTCCTGGACATCAGACAGATCCGCTCTGACTGTTTTGGATCAGTTTATTTGTATTGCTGACTGTTTAGTTTTACTGTCGGTGGGGAGGGGGGTGAGGGGTTTGGGTTGATTGTTATCGTCCTCTAGTTATAACAGTCATGTCTATAAATAAACAACTAGTCCAAAAATGGCACAGTTTCAGTTTGATGTGCTATATTTTACCATCAGAGTCACGCAGCAGCAGAGACGGCCTGGAGTGAATGGATGCTGCATGCTTCAGTTCACTCATTGGAAAAAGACACGAGTTGATCTGCAGTATTTTGAATGCTATTTCTTGAATATAGTTGACAGGACAGCTGGATCAGGAATCTGTCTCGCGAGCGTCAGGTGACTCCGCTAACCACTGTGCTGCAGGTGAAGATGTGCTGCTGAACATTCGCTGGTTATTTTCTCATCCTGCCGTTCGCTCTAAAGCTGTGTGACCTTTCTTTCTTCGGCAGCGAGCAGTGACTTTTCTGAAGCTCATAAACGCAGATCATGAAATACTCCAGTATCTAAAGGATTTTTCCTGTAACTCATCTATTGGCCTTGGAAACATGAATGAATACTGACACAAAACTTAATTTGGCATGTCAAGTAGTTCATTTTAGGATGGCTGAATTTCCAGCCAGTGACCATGGGAACGGGGTTTGTGCTAAAAATGAACCTGGTTATACACATAAAGCAAACAAAAAGTCAAGTCATCTTTATTTCTACAGAGCTTTTTCTGATACAGATTGTGCCACAGCAGCTTCACAGTGTTAATCAGGAAAATAGTGGGTTTTCATCATTAATGAATAACTACACAAAAACACATGAGTAACGCAATATTAGCACTAAAGTAACTACTATTATCTAACAAGAAACTCTGATTAATAAATTGGTAAGGGCTTAGTTGAATGCAGTAATCCTTTATAATTCACATTAATTAGGAACCTGTGTACTATGGTTTATAGTAGTTCTCGTGGTTGTTGATTAACTAGTTGCTAGCTTCATCTGAGCACTATTGCTTACTAAATCCTTATTTCTTGTTAGTTAATAGCCGTTACTAGAATATTAATAGTGCATTAGTCATTTGATCCAGAGACGTTTTTCATTAACAAAGGAACAGTTACCAAATAGTGTTAAAATGATTCAAATAATTTGTACAATAGTAACAGTTAAAAATCAGTTTGTTGTTAGTTTTTTAACTTTAAGAAGTTCATCAATTATTGACTGTATAGCTGAAGGATTGGAGTTGGTCTGTGGAGCTGACTGTGATTCCTTCTGTAAGTATTTAGTTCTTGTGTGGGAATGCATTGTAACTTTATTTAGTGGAAAATCATTTTTTTATGTATCAGTAGAATGTGATTTCAATAATATTTTCAAATAAAATTGCACAGAAAGCTGCACCTGTTTAAGTGACAAGCTCTCACATCACAGTAATACAGGAGCAAACTTACATTTATTTTTATTAGGGTTTTATAATACTCAGATTCATATAAGACTTTATTCCTAAAAATATGATAAAAAATATTTTTTTCTGATTAAGAGACTCCTTAAATCTGCGTAATATAGATAAGACTTAAAGATGGAATATTTTCCTCGCATATACCAGCCTGTCACGTTCCCGGACTCTGTGTTTATGTTTTCGTTTCGTGCCATGTGCTCCCTGTGCCCTGCCTTCCCTCTGTGTTAATTATGTTATTGTCATCAGCTGTGTCTCGTCAATTACCCTGTGTATTTAAGTCCTGTGTTTTGAGTTCTGTTGGTCCGAGCGTCGAGGTCCTTACCTGATGTCTACCCCTGTGTTTATCCTGCCTGTCTGTATATCCTTTATTTTGCCATTTTTGGAATTAAACCCTTTTATTTTCATTTAATCTCGTTGTGTGCTCTCGTGCTTACCACACAATCGTGACAGAACGCTCGGACCATAAAGAAGTAAATAGCGGCGTATTTTCCCCCTTATTTTTTTTTTTTTGTTTGCCATGTTTGCCCAGTTTAAAGACCCAAACTTCCTCATCCGCCTGCTGGAGCAGGGGGATTGCTCTCTCGAGGACTATACAGAACTATTCCTCGAACTGGCCAACGACTCTCGCTACCCGGACTGCTCTCTGCTCGAACTCTATTTCCGCGGACTTAACACCTCCAGCCAAGCGCAGCTGTCCGGGAGCGGTCCTCGAGAGAGCCTCGCCGCATACGTCGAGTGGGTGCTGGTGTCCTGCAAATCAACCATGATGGTTGCGCCTGAGGACAACGACACCAGCCCCACTCCAGATCCAGAGCCTAGCCCATCCCTTCACCGCATGGTCGAGCCCCCAGCCTGAGCCCACTGCTGACACGGGGCGGAGTCGAGCGCGACCACGGACCCATCGCCAGAGAGCGACAGAGCCGTGGAGCGTAACAGGACCCGAGCCGTATCGTCAGACCAGGTGCGCGAGCCAGCAACGGAGCTCCCCGCGGTGGAGACAGCCGACTGCGATGAGAGCGCGGAGTGGAGCTCCGCCTACTGCACATCGGCTGAGGATGAGCTGATCATCCACCTGGGGCTGCTGGATCTGCAAAGGGAGCTGGATGATGTAGACTTGGACTTGGACTTAGACTGGGCACCTCCCTGTATCCTGAGTTCCTGTTCCCGTTCAGCTACCCGTAAGCCCGCTGGTTCCGCCCAGCCGTCCCGTAAGCCCGCTGGTTCCGCCCAGCCGTCCCGTTAGCCCGCTGGTTCCGCCCAGCCGTCCCGTTAGCCCGCTGGTTCCGCCCAGCCGTCCCGTTAGCCCGCTGGTTCCGCCCAGCCGTCCCGTTAGCCCGCTGGTTCCGCCCAGCCGTCCCGTTAGCCCGCTGGTTCCGCCCAGCCGTCCCGTTAGCCCGCTGGTTCCGCCCAGCCGTCCCGTTAGCCCGCTGGTTCCGCCCAGCCGTCCCGTTAGCCCGCTGGTTCCGCCCAGCCGTCCGTTAGCCCGCTGGTTCCGCCCAGCCGTCCCGTTAGCCCGCTGGTTCCGCCCAGCCGTCCCGTTCCAGTGCCCGCGCCACGCGGCGCTCTGTCCTGTTCAGTGCCCGCGCCGCGTCGCTCTGTCCCGTTCCAGTGCCCGCGCCCGTGCTCTGTCCCGTTCAGTGCCCGCGCCACGCGGCGCTCTGTCCCGTTCAGTGCCCGCGCCACGTGCGCTCTGTCCCGTTCCAGTGCCCGCGCCACGCGCGCTTCTGTCCCGTTCAGTGCCCGCGCCACGTGCGCTCTGTCCGTTCAGTGCCCGCGCCCGCGTGCGCTCTGTCCCGTTCCAGTGCCCGCGCCACGCGCGCTTCTGTCCCGCGCTTCCAGTGCCCGTTCAGTGCCGGCGCTTCTGTCTGCTCGTTCAGTGCCCGCGCCACGCGGCGCTCTGTCCCGTTCCAGTGCCCGCGCCACGCGCGCTGTCCTGTTCAGTGCCCGCGCCACGTCGCGCTCTCTCCCGTTCCAGTGCCCGCGCCGCGTGCGCGCTCTGTCCTGCTTCCAGTGCCCGCGCCCGTGCTCAGTGCCCGCGCCCGTGCGCTCCGTCCTGTTCCTGTGCTCGCGCCCGCGCGCCTCGTCCCGTTCCTGTGCCCGCGCCCGTGCGCTCCGTCCCGTTCCTGTGCCCGCGCCCGTGCGCTCCGTCCCTGTTCCTGTGCCCGCGCCAGGCGCCTCCGTCCCGTTCCTGTGCCCGCGCCCGTGCGCTCCGCCTCCTGTGCGCCGCTCTCCAGTGCCGCCTCAAGTTCTCCCACCTCCCCCCCTTGCCATACCATATCGATGGATCCCAGCAGCCCCGCGCTCATCCTCAGCTCACCATCCGGAGCTCGCCACGGGTCTGCCGGTCTCCATCGCCGTCGAGGGTGGGACGATCCTCGCCTCACCGTCCTGCCTCCGAGACCCAGACTCCTCCTCGGCCCGTGAGACCCGTCGGCTCCCCTGGGCTCCTAGCTCCCTCCTCTACACCGTGGTCCGTCAGTCCACCAGCTCCACCAGGCTCCATCGTCCCTCCGGCTCCGCCTTGGTCTGTCGTCGACCATCCGTCGCCTCGGGATTCCTCTCCTCCGGCTTTGCCTCGTCCCTCCCATCCCACCGGCTCTGTCAGGCTCCTCCTTCCCTCCGGCTTCACCTCAGTCCTCAGTCGCTCTGGCTCCGCCGCGTCCTTCCCGTCCCCCGTCTCCGTGTCAGTCGCCGAAGCCTGCGGCGTCGCCTTGGACCTCCAGCGCCTCGCGTCACCCTGGCTCTTCGGCTCTCCGTCTCCACCTCGGTCTCCTCCTCCACCTGCTCCGCCACCGTCGGTCGGCCCCATGGAGTCGATGGCTGCTCCTCCTCCATGGCTCCTCCCTCCGTCGGCCCCACCGTGGACCACCATAGCTGGGCTCTGGATCTCCTCCTGCTCCGGACTCCTCCTGTCTCCTCCCTGGCTCCTCCCTCCGTCTACACCTCCTTGGACCCTTCTGCCTTCTGCCTGCCCACTCCTGGGGATCCGTCCTCCACCACAACCTCCTCCCAAGACCCGGTATCCCCAAATCTTAGTCATTTTGGTTTGTTTGTTTTGTTGGTTACCCTTTAGGTGCGAGGACGCACCTTCCGGGAGGGGGGGGTAATGTCACGTTCCCGGACTCTGTGTTTGTTTTCGCTTACGTGCCATGTGCTCCCTGTGCCCTGCCTTCCCTCTGTGTTAATTATGTTATTGTCATCAGCTGTGTCTCGTCAATTACCCTGTGTATTTAAGTCCTGTGTTTTGAGTTCTGTTGGTCCGAGCGTCGAGGTCCTTACCTGATGTCTACCCCTGTGTTTATCCTGCCTGCCTGTTCGACCTGCCTGTCTGTATATCCTTTATTTTGCCATTTTTGGAATTAAACCCTTTTATTTTCATTTAATCTCGTTGTGTGCTCTCGTGCTTACCACACAATCGTGACACAGCCATATTATGTCGAAGAGTTTTAGGTTGAGTTCTCTTCAGTGATTTAATGTTTTTTGGCTGATGTTAACAGCAGTGCATGTAAAGACTGGCTGGGCTGCAGCACATCTATCCACTGACACATGAACCAAACTCAAAAGGCAAAGTTTCAGTCTGATTTTGCAGGCCGCTGCGAGACCAGGATTAATCAGTGTCTGTAACTGCACTGAGCTGGCAACTAATTAGAAACATCAGCTGATTCTGCATTTGTATTTAAACTATATCATGCCACATGAACATTTTATCTCCCTTGACATAGAAGATTTTAGAACTAGAGACACACTTTGCGCACCACCTTCCTGCGGGTGGTTTCAGTATGAGGAGGAGCCGGTGTGGAAGCTGCAGGAGGGCAGGCTGAGGCAGAGCCCACAGGGGAGCGGTGGCAGTCGGAGTAACACGCCGGGGCAGGATGTGATCTCTCACTAAATCTTAGATCACCCAAAGTGCCAGCTGGTGGTCATCTGCCTGGGACAGGGAAACCAGTACTAAAGGCTTCCCTAAACTCCGGAGGATAGAGAGGCGTGATTGCAGGACTGACAGAGGCATGCGTACATAGCCCATCCCTGAATGCTGGATCCCCAGACACTGCAGATAGCGCTCCTGGCCATCTGTTTCAGTCACCCGATCAGGTCAATATCCAGATCAGATCATCCCTGATCCCCAGTGAAGACCTCATCACGGAGACAGCCTTCAGGAGAAGACCACAGGAATCAATTGTCTGGCCAGAGGAGAACTGGTCCCTGACTGAGCCTGTTTTTTTCTCTATTCTGTCACCAATGGAGTTTTGATTCCTTGCCACTATCGGAACTTAATTTCCAGTGATTATAGTCAACTCTGTAGCACAAATACTATTTAGACTGAACTGAGCTTAATTCAATAATGAAATGCATTAGCTGAAAATTGAGTGTTTAGTCTTGCCCTTTTACGTTACGCACCATTCCTCTATTTCATACAGTAAAATGATTTGACAATCTGTATTTTTACAAGCACTATATAAAGGTGACTATTTGAAATTGGTAACATGATTTATTTGCAGCAGTTACGTTTCTAGGGTTAATTGACAAACGTAACTGCTGGTGCCCAAACTGCATATTCATAAACATATGCAGAGACAGAAAAAAACATACTTGTTTCTGATTTGTATATTTACTAATGACAAGACGCAATGCACTTGAGTGAGAGTTTGTTTTATTTCTGTTTATGCTGATTAACCATGTGGCTCTTTAAAAAAAGTGTCAGATTGCAGTATAATAATAGAGTTTCAGTGAATGAAACAAGAAATCAGCTTACTGACAGATGACTCACTGATGTTTAAAGTCTTATTCTTTTGAAGAGGGTCAGTTGGCTAATAAATCAGGATGAGAAAGCCCAGAAAACCAGAGGACTTGCGGTCAGTGATTCAGCAGGAACTCAGACTGGTACGGTAAAATTGATAAAAATATAGTCTATAATATTGTGTTTTTCATGACACAGTGATTTCTTTCGGCTTGTACAGAGTGATATCCAACATCAGTCATGCTGCGGCTAAATACAGACTAATGCTAGTGGGAACATATGGTGAAATTATAGATAGGAAATCAAAGAAAAATTTGGAGCATGTCCTCAGACTCAACACATGCTCTCTCTTTTTGTTTAGGCCGGATCAATACAAATGATAGCAGAAGGTGATTTTCTAGTCATCGTCGTCACTGGTTTCCACAAGAATAGGTAGATTGTCAACAAAACAGTCTCTGTAGAAGGAGATGAGTGAGTGAAGCATGAAGCGCCTGCTGATGACATCATGACCCTCATCGGGGAAGATCTGCACAGAGAACAGAGGCTGAGTGTGGGTTTAGAGGTCAAGTGTAAGGTTAGAGGTCAAGGGTGAGGACTGAGATTGAGCATGAGGTCATAGGTCAAGAGTGAGGTCAGAGGACAAGCATAAGGTCTGAGGTTGAGTGTGAAGTTTGCGGTTGACTGTGGGGTCAGAGGTCAAGTGTGAGATCAGAGGTGAGGTCTGAGGATGAGTGTGAGGTCAGAGGTCTCACCTGTAACCTGTAATTGATGTTATTCACAGACAGCAGCTTCACTAGCTCTGCAGTGTGCTGAAAATGAACGTTTGCTAAAAGGAGAGAAAAAAAAGTTATGATGATGCTGCTATTCTCTCTGAAGGTTTGTGGGTTTTCTTTCATAAGCTCACCATCTGCTGTCCCGTGTAGAATCAGAAAGCGCAAGTTCTCAGAGCGTGTGATGTTCACCAGGAGACTGGAAATCTGTTGGACACACACACAAATATACTTCAAACAAAGTTCTTTTTTGTTCTTTGTTTGAGGGCAAAAAGAAGTTGGAAAACGCTGGAGATGGTATACTGTTTCCAAACATTCTGTCACCCTGTGCTGCTGGAGGCAGGGTTGAGACTAATGTAAACGTGACTCAATGCTCACACATAGCCTATGAGTTAAAAACAAGGGTTTATGTATTGTATACCTTCAAAAGAAAAACAGCAGCAGTATGGTGTACTATTTATTTGCTTGCTAACTTTCCTTTCATTCTTTTCATGCCTTTGGAAAACTTACATTTGATGTTTCTCTACGTCACTTTTTCCATAACAAGCTTCATTGTAATTTCTTTGTAGTAATTAATTGCTTTTGCTGAATTTTTAACATCTCTGCGAGCAATCGTTATAGGTGCAGTTATATCTGTGCCAGCTCAGCTATGTATCTATCGACTTGGAGATGTTGTTGCTCTTTGTCAAAGAGGGTGAAGTTTTAGAACACACCCACCGATTGCACCAATGGTAGCTCAAAGGTATTTAAGAGTCAAAACGACCTTCAAACTAAATAACATCATTTCAGTTCGTTCTTCAATTTCGTTTGAAGTATATCAGGGCCTTAAGTGTGTGAGGCTGAGCTTCATTCACACCATCAGCTGAGATCTGAGATTCATACTGCATCACATTCACAACAGTTTCATAATCAAAACAAATTAAACATCTAACGTCAAAGAATAATGTACAGGTTAAAGATCAACTGTTCAATGAGTAATTGCTGAATGTCTATGTAATGTCCCAAAAGTTGTCACCCTCTTTGGTGAAAGTAAAAGTATTAAATGTACCTTTTGGTTGAAGTAAATATTTTGTATGAATGGGGTTTCACAGAGACACCAGTGATCTAATCTCATGTCTAATAGTACAGAAGCAACATCTTACCTTGTATTTGAGCTCATTTTGTAGAGGGAAGCCAAAGTATCGCTCTGTAAAGGCTGAAGCTGCAAACAGAAACAAAGCGATCAGACTGTGTGTGTGTGTGTGTGTGTGTGTGTGTGTGTGTGTGTGTGTGTGTGTGTTTTCAACAATTAAAATTAAAACTCCTCACACGAATGTCTGCATTACATGTAAAATTCAGTTTAGACAGTTTAGCATCCGTGGTATGAAAATGACTGCGCAGGGTTGCCAGGCTTTCACAGCAAAACCCACACTATTGCTACTTAAAACTAGCCCAGTGGCTTTTCAGGGGGGATTCTCAGTAAAAAACGCTTGGGGAAAAACTTATGTTTTCTTGGCAAGCTCCTCTGATAAAAGTCACAGCTGAGTGCAGGTGCAGCATTCATGTTGCCAGATCTAGCTATTACAGGTGTTTTGGGGATTTGTCTTTTCCACTTAATCCACTTTAAGACAATAAAGTAGGAAATTGCAGGGTCAGCATATATTATCTTTTCTTATTTTATCTTACGTGCCTTTTTTAATGGCAATATCTGGCAACACTGTGTCACCAGAATTTAAACTAACAGGAGTTACATTTTCATAATAAGATTGTCCACCCATAACTGTAATGAAGTATTATTAAATAATTAATAATTAAATTAAACACTGTGGTCTGGTGAGCAGATGTTGTGTTCAATTATGTGTGTGTGTGTGTGTGTGTGTGTGTGTGTGTGTGTGTCACGTACCGTAGAGCTGCCAGTCAAACACTGGACTCATAGCAGCGCCACAGCGGAGTTCAGAGCCATGGGAGAGCAGCAGAATAGAGCTTAGGAACCCACCATATGCCTGTATATACACACACACACACAAACACACACGTTGGCATTTGTGATTCATTAAGACTCTTCATAGGAGTAATGGTTTTAAAACTGTAAAAATTTTATGTGTTATTTACAATTGAACAGGAAGTTAAGTGCTGGGCGTCCGGTCAGAGGAGAACTGGTCTCAACTGAGTCTGGTTTCTCCCAAGGTTTTTTTTTCTCCATTCTGTATGGATGGGGTTTTGGTTCCTCTGGCTTGCTTTGTTGGGGACACTTAACTTCTAGAGATTATCGTTGAATTGATTCCAGAGACCGTCTCTGCATTTAATAACTAATTGTTCAATCTCTTCATTATACATCCCTGTCAGTGTATTCTTCTACTTTATTCTGTTCAGTGCTTTGATGCAACCTGTGTTGTTAAAAGCATTATATAAATAAAAGTGATTGATTGATTGCCTAAAACTAATTTGTGTCCTCATAAACCACAAATATCAATACACACATATATACACATAAAAAACACTTCTGAGATCACTTCACACAAACACTAGGTTTTGATATTGCAGAGCATGTTTCTATTTTTGTAATAAGGTCAAACTTTAATTCTGGTCTGTACAGGTAACAGAGATTCAGTTTTTATTTAAAGAAGTTGATTTGTTTAAATGTCTGTGCTTTTTTGGGCAATGTCTGCAGAGTCACATAAAATTATTATTTGACTTGACAGTTTTATGGCTTCTGTGGTTTCTGCAGGCAGTAAAGGATAGATAACATTTTGTCATCATTTATTGTTCTTAGTGTGCATGACTCTGGATTTTCCTCTGCAGAACACAAGCAGATGTTTTGAGAAATGTATCAGTGTTTATTTCTGTCCATACAGTGAACCATTTTTCAGAATATCTTATTTTATGTTCAGAGGAAGATGAAAGTCACACAGGTTAGAAACTTTATTTCTGGGTGAGTGATGACTTTAATGAGTGCAGAAAAAGCTAATTCATGCATTCCTGAGCTCTAGACTACTGCAATGCATTGCTAGCTGTTGTCCTGCATCTCCAATAAACAAGCTACAAATAGTCCAAAATGCCACTGTCCTTACCAGGTCATATTACCCCAATTTTACTGGCTACCTGTTCCATATTTAGAATTAGAGACACGCATCCAAACTTTAATTGAGGACAGTAAGAATGCGAGGGCTGTAGATACTGCTTTGAATGCGACTAGTACAGTGAATCGTGTACATTGTTCGGTTCCAGCTTCAGAGCCCGTGCAGCAGGGCAATTGGGTGACCGTGAGGCGGGCTAGTCGCGGGTCAAAACACCGCTCTTCCGTTCCGATCAGAACATCAAACAGGTTCTCCCCACTCAGTGACCCACTGAGAAACCTGATCAAAGTGCTCTAGTAATTGGCGATTCTATTGTACGGAACGTGAAAATAGAGACACCAGCCACCATAGTCCAATGCTTACCGGGAGCCAGAGCGTCTGACATCTTGTCAAATTTAAAAGTGCTGGCTAATGCTAAACGTAAATTTCGTAAGATTGTTATTCACGTCGGCGCGCTAATGATGTTCGACTTCGCCAGTCGGAGATCACTAAAAATAATATTAAAGAGGTGTGTGAATTTGCAAGCACGATGTCGGACAATGTAATATGCTCTGGTCCCCTCCCTGCTTACCGGGGTGATGAGATTCACAGCAGACTGCTGGGTCTCAATGGCTGGATGTCTAAGTGGTGCCCGCAGAACAACATAGGCTTTATAGACAATTGGATGAGTTTCTGGGGCAGACCTGACCTGTTGAAAAGAGATGGTCTTCATCCCTCTTGGGGTGGTGCCGCTCTTCTATCTAGAAATATGGCATATAGTCTTATAGCTCCAACATGACCAACTAGTGCCCAGGTCAGGAAGCAGACAGACCGGCTAAACCGACCGTCTGCTAGCTGCCTCACGTCACAGAAGGCAGTTAATTCTCAGCACATAGAGACTCTTTCACCTAGATATCACACTATAGAGACTGTGTCTGTTCCCCGAGAATAAGTTTAGAATATGCAGAGAACGTCCAAACCTAATCAAAAGCAATAATTTAATTAATGTCCAACAAATTAAAACTACCTATAATTCAAATAAGCAAACGATAAAACTTGGCTCGCTAAATATTAGATCACTTTCCACAAAAGCACTTTATGTATATGATTTGATCAATGATCAGAAGCTAGATTTGCTTTGTTTGACAGAAACCTGGCTAAAACCAGATGATTATATTACTCTAAATGAATCTACCCCCCAAAATTATTTCTATAAAAATGAGCCACGTTTAAAAGGTAGAGGGGGAGGTGTTGCTACAATTTATAACAATATTCTTAGTACTTCTCAGAGGGCAGGCTTTAAGTATAACTCATTTGAAGTTTTCATGCTGCATATAACATTATCTACAGAATCATGTGCTAGTGATAAATCTTCTGTCATGTTTGTACTGGCTACTGTATACAGGCCACCAGGGCACAGCACAGATTTCATCAAAGAATTTGCTGATTTTCTAACTGAGTTAGTACTGGCCGCAGATAAAGTCTTAATTGTTGGCGATTTTAATATCCATGTTGATAATGAAAAAGACTCATTAGGATCAGCTTTCTTAGACATTTTGAACTCCGTTGGGGTTAGACAACACGTCTCTGGACCTACTTATTGTAGAAATCATACTCTAGATCTAATACTGTCACATGGAATGGATGTTAAAATGGTTGAAGTACTGCAGCAAAGTGATGACATTTCAGATCACTATCTAGTCTTGTGTGAACTCTGTATAGTTAAACCTGTAAACTCTGCACCTTATTACAAGTATGGTAGAACCATCACTTCCACCACAAAAGAAAGCTTTCTAAATAACCTTCCTGACTTATCTCAATTCCTTAGCTCATCCAATACGACGCAAAAACTTGATGATATAACAGAAACTATGCACTCTCTTTTTTCTAGCACTTTAGATACAGTTGCTCCTTTGCACTTAAAAAGATAAAAGAAAACAATCTGACTCCATGGTATAATGACAACACACGCACCCTAAAGAGAGCAGCCCGGAAAATGGAGCGCAGGTGGAGAAAAACCAAATTAGAAGTATTTCGTATTGCCTGGCGGGAGAGTATGCTGTCATACAGAAAAGCATTAAAAATTGCAAGATCTCATTATTTTTCATCCCTTTTAGAAGAAAACAAACACAACCCCCAGTATTTATTCAGTACAGTAACTAAATTAACAAAAAATAAAGCATCAACAGGTGCTAATATTCCCCAAAAGTATAGCTGCAATGAGTTCATGAATTTCTTTACTTCTAAGATTGATACCATCAGAGATAAAATTGTAACTATGCAGCCGTCAACTACAGTTTCACATCAGTTAGTGAGCTTTAGAACCCCTAAGGAAAAATTAAACTCTTTCTCCACTATAGGAGAAGAAGACTTGTACAAACTTGTTAAATCATCTAAACCAGCAACATGTATGTTAGACCCTGTTCCATCTAAACTATTAAAAGATCTGCTTCCAGAAGTCATAGATCCTATTTTGAACATTATTAATTCATCATTGTCATTAGGATATGTTCCCAAAACCTTCAAACTGGCTGTAGTTAAACCTCTCATTAAGAAACCACATCTTGATCCCAAAGACTTAGTAAATTACAGACCAATCTCTAATCTCCTTTTTCTGTCAAAGATACTAGAAAAGGTAGTATCCTCACAACTGTATTCTTTTTTAGAAAAAAATGGTGTCTGTGAGGATTTCCAATCAGGTTTTAGACCGTACCATAGTACTGAGACTGCTCTCATTAGAGTTACTAATGACCTGCTTCTATCATCTGATCGTGGTTTTATCTCGTTATTAGTGCTATTAGATCTTAGCGCAGCATTCGATACTATCGATCACAACATTCTCTTGGATAGACTAGAAAACTATGTTGGCATTAGAGGAAGCACCTTAGCATGGTTTAAATCATATCTATCTGACCGCTATCAGTTTGTAGCATTAAATGAGGAGGTATCATATCGATCAAAAGTGAAATATGGAGTTCCTCAAGGCTCAGTGCTAGGACTTTTACTTTTCAACCTATACATGTTACCTCTGGGAGATATTATCAGGAAACATGGTGTTAGCTTTCACTGCTATGCTGATGATACTCAGCTCTATATTTCAGCGCAGCCTGGTGATACACACCAAATTGAGAATCTAACAGAATGCATAGTCGATATAAAAAGCTGGATGATGAGTAACTTCTTAATGCTAAATTCTGAAAAAACAGAGGTGCTAATAATTGGACCTAAAAACCCCACATATAATAATCTAGAACACAGCCTATCACTTGATGGCTGCTCTGTTAATTCTTCATCATCAGTTAGGAACCTAGGTGTGCTGTTTGACAGCAATCTTTCCTTCGAAAACCATGTTTCTAGCATCTGTAAAACTGTGTTTTTCCATCTTAAAAATATATCTAAATTACGACCTATGCTTTCAACCTCTAATGCAGAAATATTAATTCATGCGTTTATGACCTCGAGGTTAGATTATTGTAATGCTTTATTGGGTGGTTGTTCTGCACGCTTAATAAACAAACTTCAGCTAGTCCAAAACGCAGCAGCCAGAGTCCTTACTAGAACTAGGAAGTATGATCATATTAGCCCGGTTCTGTCAACACTGCACTGGCTCCCTATCAAACATCGGATAGATTTTAAAATCTTATTAATTACCTATAAAGCCCTGAATGGTTTAGCTCCTCAATACTTGAGAGAGCTCTTATCACATTATAGTCCTGCACGTCCGCTGCGTTCTCAAAACTCTGGCCATTTGATAATAGCACCCAGAGATTATGTTCATCAGAGACCAGAACAGATGCGCCCCGTGGACCAATCACCAGATCCTGATGCACACACACACACACACGCACACACTAACTCATTTACACTACCTGACACAGCTGCGTTTAAAATTGAACTGGAAGTTAAGTGCTGGGCGTCCGGTCAGAGGAGAACTGACCCAAACTGAGTCTGGTTTCTCCCAAGGTTTTTTTTTCTCCATTCTGTATGCATGGGGTTTTGTTTCCTTGCCGCTGTCGCCTCTGGCTTGCTTTGTTGGGGACACTTAACTTCTAGTGACTATCGTTGAATTGACTACAGAGACCGTCTCTGCATTTAATAAGAAATTGGTCACTCTCGTCATTATACATCCCTGTCATTATACTGTACAGTGCTTTGATGCAACCTGTGTTGTTAAAAGCGCTAAATAAATAAAAATGATTGATTGATTGATTGATATTAGTTACAAAATATTATTACTTGCATATAAGGCCCTGCATACCTAAATGGTCTTCTACCACGCTACAATCCAAGCCACTCCCTAAGGGCACAAAACCCTAGAATTCTGCTATTCAAAGTCCACTAAAGGGTGTAGAGCTTTTTCACATTTTGCCCCAAAACTCTGAAAAACAATTCTTGATAACGTTCAGGGTTCAGACACACTCTCTCTCTTTAAAAATTGACTAAAGACCTAAAGACTACAAACCTCTTTAGCCAAGCATTCACATAACGCATCTTCTTATACTACATAATCTTGTGCTACAGTTATATATGATAAAAAGCACATTATTATTCTTTAGCTTGGGTTGAACAAATAGTTTTTCTTGGACAGAACAGCAGCTATTCTAATTCCATCTCTGTGTGTTTCAGTCTGGATCCAGCCCTTAAATGATCTGAGATGACCGAACAACTGAGAAGAGATGATGCTGACCCCTCAGACAACAGACAGTATTGCCAATTTTTTTTTGAAAGTTAAATATATGAAGTTTCTACAATATATAAATGTATAAATATTAAATGTAATTTCCTATAAAGCTGCTTTGCAATGATTTGTTTTGCTGTAGAAATAGACTTGAATAATGAGTCTGGTTTGACTAACCTCACCTTGCCAAAAACCCCAACTCTGCCTCCATCAATATACGGCTGCTCCATCAGATACCTGCGTGGACAAATGTAATGTAATGTAGTTATGATTTGAGGAACACTCCAAATCATCAATTTTGGATTACAGTTATATCCACCACAGCAGAGATGATGAAGGAGCACTGCTTCATGTAGACTGAGAATTCATTCCACAAACCCTTCAACGTTTACATCCAGTTTCTACATCTATCATAGAATCCTGTGCTTACGTCTACTTTAACATATCGGATGCAGAAACTAATTTACATTCTTTGCTTTAATTATTCTCCTACTTTATACTGTTGAGCGCTTTGCTATAATCTGTGTTGTTAAAAGCGCTAAATAAATAAAAGTGATTGATTGATTGATTGATTTAATGTGCCAGCAGAAAATATCCGTTTTAAGCTTTATACAAAATGAAAATGTCAGTGGATTTGCTGAAGGAATTCTTTCTGGTACACTAGAGCGAGGGAGATGAGACATCTTCAGTGTTTTTGTGAAGAGTCTAATGTGTCTGACTTTAGACAGCAGTGCACTCACTGTAGAACCGAGCGCAGATCTTCTATCTCCATGAGTCCCAGACGCTGATAAACTTCTTGCAGAAACTGCTGGCCCTGAGAGCCGCTCCCCCTGCTGTCCAGCCGAGCCACCATCACATCATCACAGCTGACCAGCTCATCGGTCCAGTCCAGATGGAAGCGCTCGCTCACCTGCTGACCGCCAGGCTCTGAGTCACTGCCTCACACACACACACTCAGAGGTCAGAGGTCACTGATGCAGCTTCATCGTCTCTCGATACTGTGTTCATCCCTACTAGTGATTCTAAAACCTGCTTTCTAAAAAAACATTCTCATTGAATAATTTTTAAAAATAGTTTATAATATAATATTTCAGCAAAAACATGTATCAATTAAAATAATAAAACTGTTGCTAAATACCTTGTTTTTTTTAGGTTCCCATGAGGAAACAAGCTTTTAAACATACAGGATAATTTTTTGGGAAAATCTAAAAATGTCAACAGTTTGCTGTAAGGGGTAGATTTAGGTGTAGAACAATAACACATACAGTCTGTACAGTATAAAAACATTACACCTATGAAGAGTCCCCATAAAACATGGAAACACAACATGTGTGTGAGTGAGCAAGTGTGTTTGTATGAGTGAGCGAGTGAGCCGGTTGGGTGTGTGTGTGTGTGTGTCTGTGTGTGTGTGAGTGAGTGAGTGTAAGGGGTAGGTTTAGGTGTAGGGTTGGTATAAGGCAATAACACATACAGTCTGTACAGTATAAGTATAAAAACCATTTCGCCTATGGAGAATCCCCATAAAACATGGAAACACAACATGTGTGTGTGTGTGCTCATACAGCAGCAGCAGGAGTGGATGTCGTTTATTCTCTTCAAACTGCGGAGGGAAGCTGAGCTCGAGTCTCAGTGCTGAAAACACACAGTAAACACATCAGCCACAATGTGCAAAACATTCTAGACTACATTCACACTGCAGAATTACTGCATTTGTTTTCAGAATGGTAAGAATGGCACAAATACATGCAGTCTGAGGCATCATTTACATTTAAGACTTTGAACAAATGGAAAATATTAATGCTGATGATGATGCTATTTTTTGTTCTTAAAATATATCCAAATTACGACCTATGCTCTCAACATCAAATGCAGAAATTTTAATTGGGTGGTTGTTCTGCACGCTTGATAAACAAACTTCAGCTAGTCCAAAACGCAGCAGCTAGAGTCCTTACTAGAACTAGGAAGTATGATCATATTAGCCCGGTTTTGTCAACACTGCATTGGTTCCGCTAATATCAGTCTGTTTGTTTCTTATTCTGTTTCTCAGTTCATATCCAGATCAGATGGTGGATCAGCACCCAGAGATGACGTTCATCGGAGACCAGAACACTTAGAAGAGCCTCTTGAACAGGTCATCAGAACCAAATGCACACACACTATTAGTCTTTTGCACAATCTGACATAGCTGCATTTAAAGTGTAACTAGAATTAAGAATTAGCCCCAACTGAGCCTGGTTTCTCTCAAGGTTTTTTGTCCATTCTGTATGGATGGGGTTTTGGTTTCTTGCCGCTGTCGCCTCTGTCTTGCTTAGTTGGGGCAATTAATTTCTAGCGATTGTGAATGTGAAGCCCTCTACTTTTAGTTCCTAAGGAACTGTTTCAGATCTGTCTTCTGGCTCAAATGTGCCAGTGATGTTTTTGAGTATCATCAGCATAGCAGTGAAAGCTAACACCATGACGATATACTTGACGTTGTTCTTCTTAAGCTCTTATTTAGTCCTGTTGTGGTGTGTGATATTTCGTATGTCACAAGCAATTTAGAGTATGTTCTAAAATCGTAATGCAGCCTAAAAATCCTTTAACGGATTTGAATAATAAAAGGTGTGTTGGTGTGTTATTTATGTAGGACTAAGTTAAAAAGAGATGTCTTTAATCTAGATTTAAACTGGCAGAGTGTGTCTGCTTCCCCGAACAGAGTTAGGGAGATTGTTCCAGAGTTTAGGTGCTAGATAGGAAAATGATCTGCGCCCGTGAGTTGATTTTGATATTCATGAGATCTTTATTGAGCATACTTTCATTGAGGAGGTTAATATTTGGACAGGGTTTATGGTCAACTGATCTGCTGTTGTTGTCTTCAGATTGAATTACCTGTATCTTCATCATCTGTGCGATGAATGTTAAGAGGATGAACTCTGCTTTTTCTCAGATGCTTTTTCTGATATGATGCTTCTGTGTTCATTTGTGATCAGGGATGTGAGGTTTATGGCATCAGATATTAACAATTATATTGTCTATGATGAAAATCTTATTGGTGATGATGATGATGACTTCATACCTTGATTGTTAATCAGTAAATTCCTGATTTGTCTAACTGCCGTTTGTTTCTTTTGGAGAAACTCTCTGATCTCCAGACGAGCATCTATAGTCATGTAATCTACAGAGCAGAAGAAAAAAAAGACAGCTTCTGTCAGTGAAATGCTGGTGAAACGAATCTCAGGTGAAGTCCATGTGTTCATGTCTCATATATTGTCATGCAGATAGTACATGGAAAATAAACTGATGGATGGGGTTTTGGTTCCTCTTTCTTGCTTAGTTAGGGCACTTAATTTCTAGAGATTATTGACTTGATTACAGAGACCGTCTCTGCATTTAATAAAAAATTCTTCAATCTTGTCATTATACATCCCTATCATTGTTTTCTCCTGTTTGATTCTGTTCAGTGCTTTGATACAATCTGTATTGTTAAAAGCACTATATGAATAAAAGTGATTGATTGATTGATTAATTAGTAACTACAGTAAAGTGTCTAGTTACCATGTACAGGCACTACCTGTAAGTGAACGTCCTTACCCAGACTTATCTGTGAGTACAAACCAATTACCATGCATTTACTGAAGTACAGCCATGTTTTTTTATTTGTAACCATGCACATACACCTCGGGGAAGTACCCTGTGTGACACTCATTTGCTTGTACAAGATATTTACAGTCTATGTACCAGTGAAGTACATACTGTTAAATAAAGTCCTGCTATTATATTTCTGTAAGTGAGCGGCTCTCAACCACAGGTCTGATGAAGAACAGTTGTGTTTGTGTGTGGACTCACCGCTCATGTTGCTAAGAAGGTGCACAGTAGTTTTGGGGACTCCTGGACCTGAAATACAGATTGTTTACGGAATCTTCAGTTGTTTTTGCAAACCAGAATGGGGCTGATTCATGACGAAGCCAATGTGATTTTGTGTGTGTGTGTGTGTTTGTTTTACTATAGTTGTAAGGACCAAATATCTTCATGAGACATTTGTCAGTCCTCACATGGAAAAAAAATATAAAAAATGCTAAATGCTAAGTTTATCTTAAAATGGCAAAAAAGCTTTCTGTGGTTTATCGGTAGAGTTGCTTTAAAAAATATTATTAGGTCAGAATAAAAACAATATAAGTCTATCAAAGTCCTCACAAATATAGCAAAACAAATGTGTGTGTGTGTGTGTATGGGTGGTTTACCCCTGCAGTTCAGCAGGACGGCCCGTCTGTCTGGACTCACTGATGCTTCATAGAATGAACAGTGAGGTTTAAACACAGAACAGCTTAAGCACTCACGATGGAACGGCTCAACCGTGCTGACCCTGGGGGTTAAAGGTCACATTACACAAGTTATTGAGGAAGAATAAAAACTGAGCAGCATCAGTGTATCTCACCTGTACAGGTGCCTGTGACTGAATCCAGCTTCATTACTGAGAAAATATCTGCTTCAAAAAACACAACATGTTAGACATTTGATGGACTGCTTGTATGTATGTTTGTGTGTGTATGTGTGTGTGTGTGTGAAGTGACTCACACTGTGTTACACTTTTGATCGTAGCTCAGGATCTCTGTGACCTCCCAGGTGCCGGAGGTCAGGTGTCGCATGCTGACCTCTTCACCTTCAGGCTGAAAGCAGGAGAGATTAAAGTCAGAAACATGTGAATTTTGTTGTGAATATTGTTTGTTTTCTTTGAATATTGTCTGTTTTTACCTGCTTTGACATCATAGTAAGGTGTCTAAAGAATCCACGGCCTCCACTTCTGAGGGGCGATGTCACAAAAAACATTTCTCCATCTTCAGAGAAAGCTGGTTTCTCATTCTAGATCAATTAAATGAGAACATCAGAGATTTCTAATCAATTTCCTGTCAAATGTAAATAAATGTGACAAAATCTTAGCATAATCTTACCTGTCTGTCAATCCATTTGTCTGATATCATGATATGCTTCTGTACAGAGAGACCAAAACATTGTACACGTTGTGCACAAGTTTATGCGTGTGTGTATATGAGTGTGTTTGTGTGTTAGGGTTGTGTGCCATTCAGAGGGGAACTGATATTTCAATTAAACCCCTGAATTGCTTGCATGAGCAAAATAGCTGCCCGGAGGCATCACCAATCCATATTGAACTGATAAGACAACTGACTCTTCTTGAAATGGATTTCAGGAAAGTGGACAGGAAAACATCTAATTTCCAAGAATGTACTTGTGTTGCAATCAAATACTCAGTGATGAAGAAGACTCACCGGCACACATTTCCCCATGTGTGTGTTGCAGAGTGTGAGAACAGAGGAGTTCTGAGGACGGTTTAACCAGCGTACAGCGACAAACTCATCTGTCACCCACTGCACCATGCTGATGTAGAGATCACTGCACACACACACTTACATTCTCAACATCTGAAGGTATAGAAATATATCTGAAATGACACACAAGATTTAACTTGTTTCTGAAACATTTATCATTATTTTACCATTGTGTGTGTGATTGAGTGTTTGTATAATCGACTGTGGTTGTATGTGTTGTTTGTGTGATTGATTTGTGTGTGAGTTTGTGCCAGTCCCAGCTACAGAATCAAATCACTGAGTTACATAGCTCAATGCAGCAAAAACACACTGAAATGGAGACTGATCTCCAAAATGCAAATGCACTGGATAGTTGGCCAAATCTGCAATGAAATGCCATTATTACAGCTGTAACTGAGGGTGCTGTTGGGCTTTGCACCCCGTAGGCCTGGTGTGGTACCTTCTCTGTAAGTTGTCAGGATGCTGAAGTTGTGTAGCGTGTGTAGATCCATTCACGTTGATCACAAACAATGTCACTTTAGGATTCTTCTGTCCAGCCTGTTTTGCATACAGAGTGAAATGAAGTGAAATTTGGATTTGCAATTAAAAGCAAAAAACAATTGATTTTGACTTTGATTTCAACACAAATGTTTATTTTTTCTTAATACTGTAAAACTGTTTTGATGCCATCTGCAATTTAAAAAGTCCTATGTAAATGACAGTGACTGTTTTAGTTTTTTGTTATGAGCCAAAATAGTGTCTGTTAATTTATGACCTCTCTGATGGCATTCTGAGTTTTAGCATCTCATCACAGCAAAGATAAAGTACAACAGGTGAAGATGTCAGTTATTTGAATCCAGCGCTGATTAACAATATCAATGTTAACTAAATTAATTATTAAATACCAAGAACTTTTAGTGTATGCTGTTCTTGTTTTTATTTTTGATATGAAACATAGGGGTCAGCTTTAAAATCTCAACATTTTGTTCATTAAAATTAAAATAATAACTGTATTTTTGTACACTCTTCCTCATTAATAAAATGTAGCACCAAATAAACATGAATGAACATTGGAAGGTGCTATAAAAAAAACTATTAAAATTAATCATGTTGTAATCAATTAAGACATCTATAAAACAGCCTGTAAACAATGTAATGTTCATATTCTGTCATGAAGAAATGCAATTGAAATTCAGTTCCAATAGGCTGCATATGCGTTGCATCATTGCTTAAATTAGTATCAATGAGTAAAGTGTTTAAAACTATAGCCTATAATGCAGCAAATGTTATGATGATTTACCAGCCAATTTAGCCCCAGTGTAAATATATCTTACATCTGTATAAATCTATAAATCTATAAATAAAGAAAGCTATGTAAAATATACATTTTATTTTCATCTTTGGTTTTTGGCATAATTAAAACTTTTGGTTTTTTGGTATTAAAATGTTACTTGTTTAGAACTGTGTGTATTTTTTATGCATTTAAGGGTTCATCAGCTTACCTTCGGGTACGGATACTGGTATCCGTGAGGGTAAAGCGTTCCTGTGAAATGCGGCAGCTGCATGCTGGGCACGAGAGTATCATCGATGGTGAGAAATGCCAGTCTGGAGCCTGATGGAGACCACCAGTGAGCGGCTGAAGAGTGCAGGATCTGCTCTGATAGACAAGCACAAAGATTCTGTAAAATAACAAAAAACACTCTAAGGAAACAGTTTGTGTTACTCATTAGAGGTCGATGATGGTTTGTTACCTTCATAAAGCCAGTCAGTTATTCCATTAAATATGAGACCGTCTCGCCCCGATGATGTCAGTCTGAGAGAACTGCTCTTCACATCTGGCTGATAGTAAATATTATTCTCAAATATGTACACCTGGCACAAAGAGAGAAGGATCTGAGAGACAACGCACTTGTAGATATACAAGAAAAGAAAATGCTTTGCAGAAGAAGTTGAAAACAGCTCATGAGCTCACTGTCATTTAAAATGTTGTGTTTAAAATCTGTACACTAAGGACTGTATGATCTCTGTATAATTTTTTGTTGTGATGCTTGTTATAATTCTGTCAAGTGTTCACATACAAGTTCTAATGGGATTCTTTCATTCAGCTAATTTAGCAGACCACGAAATAGCAATAGTCAGAAGTATAAAATATTGCACTGCATAGTATTATATTTACTGACACAATCCTGTTTAGGCCAAACAATTTTGCACGAGGCACGACAGTGCAGCTCATTTGTTCTGAACACGAAAAATGTACATTTATTATTTATTATTACATTTGTTTTTGTTTTTATGCGGCTAAATTTATGTTTTACAGACAATGTTGAATGTGAAATAATGACTAAAACGTGACCCATAAGACTACATAACCAGCTCTACCTTCCAAGATCCATCCATTCATCCATTTACTACCGCTTATCCAAGGCCGGGTCGCGGGGGCAACCCAGACTTCCCTCTCCCCAGACACTTCCTCCAGCTCTTCACACCGAGAGACATACTCCCTCCAGCGTATCCTAGGTCTTCCCCGGGCCTCCTCCCGGTTGGACAGATGCCCAAGCCACCTCAGCTGGCCTCTCTTGATGTGGAGGAGCAGCATGTCTACTCCGAATGACTGAGCTCCTCACCCTATCTGTAAGGGAGCGCCCAGCCACCCTACGGAGGAAACTCATTTCGGCCACTTGTATCCGGGATCTCATCCTTTTGGTCATGACCCAAAGCTCATGACCATAGGTGAGAGTAGGAACGAAGCTTGACCAGTAAATCAAGAGCTTCGTCTTGTGGCTCAGGTCCTTCTTCACCATGACAGACGGGTACAGCGACCACTTTACTGCAGAAGCTGCATCTATCCATCCTCCCCTCACTCGTGAATAAGACCCCAAGATACTGAAACTCCTCCACCTGAGGCAGGAACTGAATCAACCTGAAGGGGGCAAGCCACCCTTGTCCGACTGAGAACCATGGCCTCAGAGGTGTTGATTCTCATCCCAGCCACTTCACACTTGGCTGCAAACCACCCCAGTGCACACTGTAAGTTCTGGCCAGATGCAGCCAACAGGACAACATCATCCACAAAAAGCAGAGACAGTATCCTGTGATCACCAAACCAGACCCCCTCCAGCACTGTATACAGAACCTTTTTGAGGCAGTCCAATAGTCCTTTTCCATGGACTCACCGAACTCCTCCCAGACCCGAGTTTTTGCCTCCACAACCACCCGGGCAGTGGTCCGCTTGGCCCACTGGTACCTGTCAGCTGCCGCAGGAGTACCACGAGCCAACCAGGCCCGATAGTAATCTTTCTTCAGCTTGATGGCATCCCTTACTTCTGGGACACCACAGGGTTCGGGATTCCGCTACGACATACACCGGAGACTTTACTGCCACAGCTCCAGACAGCAGCTTAGAGGTAAAGGAAATAGTTCACTCGGACTCAATGTCTCCAGCCTCCCTCAGGATCTGGTCAAAGTTCCGTCAGAGACGGGAGTTGAAGATCTCCCTAACAGGGGTCTCTGCCTCACGGTACGTTTGGGCCTGCCAAGTCTGTTCGGCCTCCTCCCCCGCCAATGGATCCAAGAGTCCAAGACTTTCCAGCACCACTCCCAAGGACTCCAAGAAGGCCAAGTACTCTACACTGCTATTCGGCCCATAGGCACAAATTACAGTGAGAGTCTTCCCCCCAACCCGAAGACACAGAGACCCTCTCGCTCACTGGGGTAACCTCCAACACATGGCAACACCTGAGTAGTGAAGAGTCCAGCCCCTTTCGAGGAGATGGGTTCCAGAGTCATACAAAATGTAATACTGCTATTAAATTTTTTTTATTATGTTTTATTTTATGACAGAGCTGTAATAGATTTATAGTAGATTTTGTCCCCAAGCCGTCATTAATTTGGGACCTGTGGGCAGGTGAAGGCTAAAAACCAGCTGTGTCTTTTACTCACCAGCTGTTGGCCATGATTTCCCCATGATGCAAACTGTAGAACGCAATCAGAGACCTCCGGAGGATTTAGTTCATGCACTTCCCTGCAATGGCGCACAAAGAAGTTTACCTTTATCACATAACATTCACATAAATAACAGTCTTCCTATGCATAGTACCTGTCTGTTTGTGTAATACCTTGTTTGTATGTTGTAGATCAAGTAAGACGCCATGTAGGAGTATCGATAAACCTAAAAACAACAGTGGTGAATTATTTAGAGCTAATTAAACACTATACTAAATACACCATTCATGACAACAACACTGCACATAACTAAAATTCATATACATGTACTTGACCTCTGACCTTTCTGACATCATATGACAGTAACACATAGTTGAGATCTGGTGACACAGCAAACTTGGAGGCCTTGAACTCTGCCTACGTGACAGATCAAACAAATGATAGCAAATGCTTATGCCTTAATAATTAAGATTTTCTGACTATTAAGTGTCAGTTTTATATTTAAACATTTTATAGTTAATAAAGAGGAAGTTATTGTGTCTGATCAGAATTGTAGGGTCGACGGTAGGCTTCTGTGTTGTGGCCCTATTTGATTGTGGCCCTAAGAAATATTTCAGTTCGTGCATCAGTTTTAAAAGTTAAGTGCAGTTCATCTTATACTTGTCTTGTTTGTGTAACATCACTCACAAATGTGATGTTTTTCATTAAAACCTCCATCTGATTGGTCTCTGTGTTCAGAATCTTTAGATCTCCATCTCTGTCCTTGTAGACAAGTCGTTGAGCTGAAACATATTCACATAAACATCTAGCACATCACATCATACCGCTATTCAGATTCAAGGGTTAGGATTGTTTGACATATTCTTCATATATGTGTTTACTGCCATGTGTGTTTGTCTTGTGTTGTCCAACAGACAGCTGCTGCAGAACACGAACAGAGATTGAGATCTTTCTCACCAGAAACCCACTGAGCTTCAAGATCATGATCCTGCAGCTCACTGGAGAAAAGGTCATCCAGGGTCAGACAGGATCTCAGGGACTGGTGAGCATCACCTGAGTCCATAACACACACACACACACACACTTACATGAGCATGTTCAGTGTGAATGGTACAAATGTTGCATAAAGAAGTGCTTCTCTAGTTCTGCATGGACTAACCTGATATTGTTTGGCTAGACCATTATTGAGTATAAAACTGTTCACTCTCTTCACAAATAACATGGAAGTTCTTTAAAATATAAGTTATTTGTCATTTTATGTTCTGCTTGGTCAGTGCATTTGTGGCTTTTGTAGGCTGTAAAAATGTTAATAACTATAAAAATAATAATTTGCAGAGGTGATTTAATGGAAGCATAATGTGACTTAAAACCAGACATTTTTGGGCTCGGTCAGGTAATTACAGAGTTCTATTCTGCTCTGTGAATAAATATTTATTGAGAGTGGAAACAGACCTTTAGACAGTAGAAAGATGGACAATCCGATCAGTGATAGCACAAACGCAATGACCAGAAGTGAGATTCCCACTCCCTTCCAGTTCATTTCGGTGGAAACACCTCCCACATCCTACAGAGAGACAGAGAACGAAATTTACATTTACATTCATCTTTGAACAGAGAGTCCTTGTCTCCTTAAATTACTTTTTAAACATATTTGCAGGATATATGGTATTTGGGAGCATGATAATATGTTGTGGAGTGGAGATGCTATGTTAAGGAAAAACATCTATTTCTTGTGGATGACGTATATTAATGACGATGTTAGGTTTAATTCATAAACAAACCTGCAGCAACCTGAGATAATCAGAGAGGGATTTATTTATTAATTTATTTTATTTTGAATTAAGAATTTTTTACATTAATTATTATAAAAAAAATAGCTGAAAGTGGAGATATATAACAATGAATATAAAAATATAACACTAACAAGTTCATATAATAATAGACCTAATCAGCAGCAGTTCTAGTATTTCATCTTTAGGAGGCTTAGCCCTCATGCTCTGATTGGTTGTCCAAGTCATCTGTCTTGTTTGTTCATGTCATGTGACTGCCATTGTTTGCTATACGTTGCCCATTTGTTACCATTGTCCCTTTTTAAAACATTTAAAATAATAAATCAACATCCAACAGGACTATGTGAGCGTTGTAGAATGGAGGAATCAGTAGAACGTTATTTTTTTTAAGCTCTGGTCCCACTCCAATATAGTAGGTGGTGATAGTGCACCTTCATGTTGATGCTACCCCCATAAAACCAAAGAAAGAAAGAAAGAAAGAAAGAAAGAAAGAAAGAAAGAAAGAAAGGAATGGAAGAAAGAAGATTGTCCTTTTTATATATACACTCTTGTAACCTGCTGTTGGTGAGTGTTTCTGCTTATGCCAAGTCTGTTCATGTCATGCCAAGTTAAGACTGTTCCAAGTCTATTTCAAGTCAAATCTTTGTCTGTCTGGATTATGTTTGTATTTTGGATCACTCCAAATAGTTCATTAAACTACACTCACCTTCAGTGGACTTCCTGTTAATATATGCAATCTCAGGAAAGTGAGTTTGAGTGGCACATATTTCTGTTTTGGTCTGCTATTTATTAGAGTTTTTAAATGACATTGCCCTACCCTGCTCATATTGTAGGCTGTTCATTTTTATTCTTAAACTATTCTTTCAGGTCTTAAAAAGTTTTATATTTGATTTGATTCTGACATATGTAGCTTCGCACACTGTCAGCATCTAGGATTCTGATCAGCATTTGTTCATAGGACTCTCTCAACTTGTGATGCAAGATTTTGTAGAATTTGCATGCACATGTGCAATCCCTCGAAAGTATGAAACCAGAGTAAATCACTTTTTTAATCTTATATAGCGCTTTTAACAATACAATTAACAATACACAGTTTCAAATAGAAGAATAGAATGATAGTAGTGTATATTGTGGCCTCATATAACAAATTCTAATTTAGCCCCTGATTAAATGCTTGAATAATGTTTCTGTATTACTATATAGATCTATTTGAAAAAACAAAATAATTTCTTTGGTATTTTTGATAGATATATTTATTGATCCTTTTGCTTGTAATTAATAATTAGACAGTGTGTGTGCCTACAATAAGCTTGAGGATACACACATTACATACATTAGTTGCATACTTGCATTAAAGTTTTTGCTGTATAATGAAATTACTTTTTTGTTTTCAAAATGGTGACAGCTGATTTTTCTTTCTTTCTTTTTGTGCAAAACAAATACTGCCTTTAAAACCATGAAATACTGAAATACTACCTTGATCTTATGTATGCATGTAAAAGCCATGAAACACTACTAGTTATACCAAAAAATGGACTTTGGTGTGCATACAGTGGCTTGGTAAGTAGTGTGTGAAAATGATCATGAAACAAGGTGCGCTGGTGTGCAGTGCTGCTTCTTTCACATTTTCTATTACAGCGATAAACGAGTGAGAATGATAACATTTTTTGAGGAAGTAGCACTGGCCTGAGCATTCAGATTATTCATTTTAGGCAGGCTGAGATGACTTAACCCTTTATAAGATTTATATTTTGAATTTTCAAAAATTGTAGCTTCATCACAATAAGAAATGCAACAAAAATATGAAAACTCAGTGATGCAAACTACAAATCAGAAAAAGTGTGCAGAAATATCAAGGTGACTCTCTCAAGGGTGCAAAATAGACACCAATCAATAAATGGAAAAATACAAAAGAGGCTCTCTCCGACACACACAGAAATTAACTGGCTAAATGAACTGTGAAATAAAATCAATCAATAAAAAATCTACTTTCTCTCTCTCTCAAAAAAAATCTAAAAGAAATTCTCTTTCTCTCTTTTACACACACACACAAAGTCCAGGCCAATCATAATATTTGTTCCCACATTTAGTCATTTACATTTAGTCATTTTGCAGACGCTTTTATCCAAAGCGACTTGAGAGTACAACAGCGATTCATTTTTTAGAGAGACAAACAGACAGAGTTTCCCTTTTTTTAACTATGATTGTTTGACTGTAATCATAATGTAAAACCTGATACTCATCTAACCAAAAATATCTAAACCTGTATACAGTATATCTATATAGGAGGTTATGCAACATTACACAAGTTTTTATTTTTTTTAATGACCCCAGATAGCTCAATTCTCTTTCAGATGGTCTTCACTCTATTTCAATGTGAAATATTGCATTTATTAAAAAATAGTAAATATATAAAGAGATAAAAATAAATGTGTAATTTTAATGGAGAAAATAGCTAATTAAAATAGCTAAATATCATCAAATTCTTGCAAAATCATAAATAATAAAATATATATATAATTGAACAAACATGTATTAAACTGATTTTCCAGAGAAAAAAAAAAAACATTTTAGGTCTTCGGTCACTTTTGGCTGTGAAGAAGGCAAGTGTGTCTCCTAAACGAAGAGTGCCAGAAAGTAAATAATAATAATATACAAATATAAAATTTAATTTAATTTAAAATTATTAATTCCAGGTTGCTATGGTCATGCAGGTTTACACATTAAACTCAAGAAAACATGAAAATTGTTGCTGTCTCAAAATAGACTCACATTGCGCCACAACAAAATGAAGTGAACTGAACATGTCTCTTCCCTGTCATCACTGTACAGAAGATCCACTGTAATGGATTTTTAAGTTACCTAATTAGAAGAATCACTAAATAAGAATAGAGAGTAAACTAATTGGCTTAGTCTGTTGAAATCACATTGCTTATATGTAGGTTTCAACAATGGTCAGGCCAGAACTGTCTACAACTTTAAACCCCCAGCAGCAACTCAGAGGTGACCCAAACAGTCAAATCCACCTCCACTCTCATATTACCCGTTTAATATCAAGATCTTGCAGAGGTGAGCTTCGACTTCAAAAAGAAGGACGGGGGTCTGCGGTCATACATTGACTACCGAAGCCTCTTGACTTGGTCACTAGCAGCACAGAACGCCTTCCAACAAGTGAAAGAACAATTTACCACTGCCCACATACTATATCATCCAGACCCTCAACCCATGGCAGGCTAGATCGTCATTCTTCTACTCGTGCTTCCAGTTTAAGATCACATACCACCCAGGCTCAAAAAATGGCAAAGCTGACGCCTTGTCTCGAATTCACGATTCCCCAGCTATTCCCACTCTAGTCAAAGAACCAGTCCAGTCAAAGGGGGGTGGCTCTGTCACAAGTCAGGCCTCTGTGGCTCTCTGATTGCCACCAGAGGGCACCCTCATCAGAATACTAAATATTCAGAACTCCATTTCCCATATCAACCCCGACCTAAGACTAATCACCTGCACCTGACTCTCATTACCACACCCCTTCCCTCCTGTCCCAAAGGACAACTCCATAGTCTCATTATTTGTAAAGTCTGACAATTCTGTGACGCACTGCTGCCTGCCCTTGTAATCTTGTCTCTTGAAACTCTGATTGTTTATGATTCTGAATCGACTGTGATATCCCTGTTACCGTGTACCAAATTCTGCCTGTCTGACCGTGCCTTCGTCAATAAAACGATGCAAATGGAGTCCTCATTACACTAAGAATATATATAGTAATATTGATAATGCAGATATTCATTGGAAAACGTGGCCACTGATTTGATGTCAAATGAATGATGCGCTTTTTCATCTATTGAACCAATCATGTCTGGAGTTTGTTGTTATCTTTTAGACAGTCACTGTCTGCCAGTTGTTGTTCTTCTTAGTGTCCTGTATTTATGTGTTAGTGTCTTCAGATCTGTGTTTTCTGTGTGTCATCTGTCGTGTCTTTTTACTAATGGTTCAAAATGATGACTTAAATATAAGCATGTCAAATAAAAGCTGCTCAAGATTTATAAATTTATTCATTTCTATATTTATTATTTATTACATTATAAACTAAGAACTTTTCCCTTGAAAGCATCAGTGCAATGTGTGTTGAATCTGATTGACTTTGTTCTATTTTTAATTACATACTGAACACTGTTTATTTCTGAGAACCACAACCTTGTGCAGCTCAGCTTTGTCTGTCTCTTGATTCTGACAAAATAACTTGTATCTGATATACCAACACAAATTTATTTTCCAAGACAAAGCTGCACTGCCTTTGAAATCAGCTTTTAGAAGACAAAGTCAAAAAGTCCAAATCCTTTTTTTGGTTGTTATTTATTTATTTATTTGTTTCTTAGGATTTAGAGCATTAAGACCATGTTAAGTCATTTGATTATTAGTTCTGGGCATTATGCCATCATTTGTTCCATTATATAACTTCTTTGAAATAAACTCACCCATTAACAATACAGCATTTTAGCTAGACAAGTAAATTCACTGTTTTTTCAGAGCACTGTAGGACAGACACAGAGTTTAAACACAGAATGCATTCCTTCAACACAATCTCATTACAATATGAATAGATTTGTTTGCCGATTTAATTTTGTCTCTTGTTTCTCCTGCATTAAGGTGTATGCTGTTAGTGATCAGAAAAACATGATCTGTATGATCTTCTCTTCTAATTCTTCTGTTAATACAGGTAAGGAAAAGTTGAAACAGAGACTTAGACTTTAGACTAATCCAGTGAGATTTTTTTTAAGGATTTTTTTTTTATGATCAACAACAGCAACAATACAAACCAGTATAAACATGCAAACGTCGCAGGGTCCTTCATGCTCTACATTTAGATGCACTCTGTAAGTTTGAGTGAGTCTCATTAATGATTGAATGAAAGTCCTCTGACATCTCCCTCGGGATTGGCCTGACCTTCATCCAGTTAAATCTTTAATCTGCAGAGAGCTTTAACCTAACATGAGCTATTTTATTTTGTGCTTATCTTAGTATCCATTATGGCAAACTAGCTCTACATGCAGAGACAATGATTGTATATGTTTGTGAAGTATTCAGCACTTTTGAATAACAGAACAAGTTCAAGGTTTGCCCAATAGTTTACAGTACTGGCGTCTGTCTATAATCCTTTTAGAGAAAAACTTTTATTGATACGTTGCAGGAAGGCTGTTACCAAAAAGTTTCAAAACAGCTCATCGGCAGTCACACAGAAACACACAACAGCGTTGATTATTTGTTTTGCACAGAATGAGAAGAAGTCTTCCTCACCTTCACGTCGATGGATGAGCGCCTCTGGCAGTGGTTGGACACTCCAGCAGTCTGATTCATGTCTTCTTTTCTCCAGCAGTTAATGGCAGTGAAGTGGATGCTGCGAGCGTGTTATCCAGCACTGATCAGAAGCCAGTGGTACGTCAGTGATGCACCAGATGCAGAACCATCTGCGTACTGACACGAGGGCAAAATCATCATAAACATCAGTCTGCTGGATTAAAGCAATGCGCTCATAGATTTACACAACTAGGACACGGTCCAACAAACAGTATTATGTAACTTTATTTAAAGAAGGTGAGGAGAGATATTTTTCATATTCTCTTATACCTTTCACTTGCTTTTTCTTATTCTCCTCTTTCAATTAATTTTAAGTACTTGAGTGTTTACATATGATTTTGCTATATGAAACTAATTACATATGAAATATCAGTATGTTTTTAAAATAGCTTCAACAAAAAAAAATTGTGAAATATTTATACAAACTCAAATATCTATTTTTGATGTAAATATATTTTAAAATGGTATTTATTGTGATCTAAGTTAAACATTTCAGCATCATTGCTTCAGTCTTCACTGTCACACAATCCTTTAGAAATCATTCTAATATGCTGATTTGGTTATGTATATATATATATATATATATATATATATATATATATATATATATAATCAATCAATCATTTTTATTTATATAGCGCTTTTAACAACACAGGTTGCATCAAAGCACTGTACAGTATAATGACAGGGATGTATAGTGACGAGTGTGACCAATTTCTTATTAAATGCAGAGACGGTCTCTGTAGTCAATTCAACGATAGTCACTAGAAGTTAAGTGTCCCCAACCAAGCAAGCCAGAGGCGACAGCGGCAAGGAAACAAAACCCCATGCATACAGAATGGAGAAAAAAAAAACCTTGGGAGAAACCAGACTCAGTTGGGGTCAGTTCTCCTCTGACCGGACGCCCAGCACTTAACTTCCAGTTCAATTTTAAACGCAGCTGTGTCAGGTAGTGTAAATGACTTAGTGTGTGCGTGTGTGTGTGAGCATCAGGATCTGGTGATCTGTCGACGGGCGCATCTAGGTGTTCTGGTCTCTGATGAACATAATCTCTGGGTGCTGATCCACCATCTAGTCTGGATACAAACTGTGAAAACAGATTGAGAAAGAAACAGGACTAATATTAGCGTAGATGCCATTCTTTTTACGATGTCACAAGTACATCGTATTGTAGGAGTAGTGTTCCCGGTTCCAGCAAATCTAAGTAATGCAGCCTAAAAATCCTTTAACGGATTTGAATAATAAAAGGTGTGTTGATGTGTTATGTGTAGGCTAAGTTAAAAAGATGTGTCTTTAATCTAGATTTAAACTGGCAGAGTGTGTCTGCTTCCCGAACAGAGTTAGGGAGATTGTTCCAGAGTTTAGGTGCTAGATAGGAAAAGGATCTGCCGCCCGCAGTTGATTTTGATATTCTAGGTATTATCAAATGGCCAGAGTTTTGAGAACGCAGCAGACGTGCAGGACTATAATGTGATAAGAGCTCGCTCAAGTATTGAGGAGCTAAACCATTCAGGGCTTTATAGGTAATTAATAAGATTTTAAAATCTATTCGATGTTTGATAGGAGCCAGTGCAGTGTTGACAGAACCGGGCTAATATGATCATACTTCCTAGTTCTAGTAAGGACTCTGGCTGCTGCGTTTTGGACTAGCTGAAGTTTGTTTATTAAGCGTGCAGAACAACCACCCAATAAAGCATTGCAATAATCTAACCTTGAGGTCATAAACGCATGAATTAATATTTCTGCATTAGAGGTTGAAAGCATAGGTCGTAATTTAGATATATTTTTAAGATGGAAAAACGCAGTTTTACAGATGCTAGAAACATGATTTTCAAAGGAAAGATTGCGGTCAAACAGCACACCTAGGTTCCTAACTGATGATGAAGAATTAACAGAGCTGCCATCAAGTGATAGGCTGTGTTCTAGATTATTATATGTGGGGGTTTTAGGTCCAATTATTAGCACCTCTGTTTTTCAGAATTTAACATTAAGAAGTTACTCATCATCCAGCTTTTTATATCGACTATGCATTCTGTTAGATTCTCAATTTGGTGTGTATCACCAGGCTGCGCTGAAATATAGAGCTGAGTATCATCAGCATAGCAGTGAAAGCTAACACCATGACTCCTGATAATATCTCCCAGAGGTAACATGTAAAGGTTGAAAAGTAACGGTCCTAGCACTGAGCCTTGAGGAACTCCATATTTCACTTTTGATCGATATGATACCTCCTCATTTAATGCCACAAACTGATAGCGGTCAGATAGATATGATGTAAACCATGCTAAGGCGCTTCCTCTAATGCCAACATAGTTTTCTAGTCTATCCAAGAGAATGTTGTGATCGATAGTATCGAATGCTGCGCTAAGATCTAATAGCACTAATAACGAGATAAAACCACGATCAGATGATAGAAGCAGGTCATTAGTAACTCTAATGAGAGCAGTCTCAGTACTATGGTACGGTCTAAAACCTGATTGGAAATCCTCACAGACACCATTTTTTCTAAAAAGGAATACAGTTGTGAGGATACTACCTTTCTAGTATCTTTGACAGAAAAGGGAGATTAGAGATTGGTCTGTAATTTACTAAGTCTTTGGGATCAAGATGTGGTTTCTTAATGAGAGGTTTAACTACAGCCAGTTTAAAGGTTTTGGGAACATAACCTAATGACAATGATGAATTAATAATGTTCAAAATAGGATCTATAACTTCTGGAAGCAGATCTTTTAATAGTTTAGATGGAACAGGGTCTAACATACATGTTGCTGGTTTAGATGATTTAACAAGTTTGTACAAGTCTTCTTCTCCTATAGTGGAGAAAGAGTTTAATTTTTCCTTAGGGATCTAAAGCTCATTATCTGATGTGAAACTGTAGTTGACGGCTGCATATTTACAATTTTATCTCTGATGGTATCAATCTTAGAAGTAAAGAAATTCATAAACTCATTGCAGCTATACTCTTGGGGCATATTAGCACCTGTTGATGCTTTATTTTTGTTAATTTAGTCACTGTACTAAATAAATACCGGGGTTGTGTTTGTTTTCTTCTAAAGGGATGAAAAATAATCTGATCTTGCTATTTTTAATGCTTTTCTGTATGACAGCATACTCTCCCGCCAGGCAATACGAAATACTTCTAATTTAGTTTTTCTCCACCTGCGCTCCATTTTCCGGGCTGCTCTCTTTAGGGTGCGTGTGTTGTCATTATACCATGGAGTCAGATTGTTTTCTTTTATCTTTTTTAAGTGCAAAGGAGCAACTGTATCTAAAGTGCTAGAAAAAGAGAGTGCATAGTTTCAGTTACATCATCAAGTTTTTGCATCGTATTGGATGAGCTAAGGAATTGAGATAAGTCAGGAAGGTTATTTAGAAAGCTTTCTTTTGTGGTGGAAGTGATGGTTCTACCATACTTGTAATAAGGTGCAGAGTTTACAGGTTTATCTATACAGAGTTCACATAAGACTAGATAGTGATCTGAAATGTCATCACTTTGCTGCAGTACTTCAACCATTTTAACATCTCTATATATATATATATATATATATATATATATATATATATATATATATATATATATATAGCATAGTGTGTGTTACTGAGTCTTCTGACCATTAGGTCAGTTGTTTTGTGGAGGTCAAAGGAGAATTAAACAATCATAAGAATCAAGGGTTCACATACTTTTCCAATACTGCATCGCATCTTGTTTAAAGATATCTGTTTGTTCCTCTTCATCACAGAGGAGTCTTTCTCTTCTCTTGTTCTTCCTGTTATTCCAAATATTTCACATTTATATACACGATCTGTGAGCATGTCATACATTTTAACTAACAAATGAGAAAGCTTATTATGACAAAACCTAAACTGCATTTATATTGTTTGCAATATTTGATAGGGAGCTTGCTCCAGAATTTTTAAATGAAAATCCTATTCCAGTTAGAAACACTGCAGCACGTACTTGTGTGAGATACATTTTTTTGGTTAAAATTACATTTTGGATATTATCAAGGCCTTGATAACAGGTCTTTATAATAGCTTAAATGTCATTTTATTATATTTCATATTTGCCTTCATATAGGGAGAACATCCATTATTTGTAGACATTCCGAATTGCACTGTAATCCATATAAAGTACCTCACAATACACAACAACTGATCAGATCCTTTACTTTTGGATTTCCCTTTGCCTTAGAGAGCATTTATAAAAATGTTGCACAGAAACTATCCTAAATTTGATCTTATGATCATGTCTCTTTCAGGTGTGAAATCTATGAATCGCAAATTAATGGTTTCAACTCTTTGCTTGTAATACGACTCCACATTAATATCATTAAGAAATAAAATATCACCAATCATCATAATTTAGAGCAGCGAGCTTCAAGAACAGCTTATATTTTCAAAAACCTGCAATACTCCAACAATAAACAATGTGTATGTCTGCTCAGACGTGATGTTGAGCACTTTACCACGTCAAAGACAGGTTTTATAAATAATCATGAACAGTATCAAATAGGAGAATAGAGTGATAGTTTTAATTTAAAAAATTAAGAAAAAAATTTGTTTGCAAAACAGGAAGTATGAAAACTTGAATTATGAAAACAGAAACATATTTATTTTCAGTACATGAATTCTGAAAATATTTTCAAAACATGAATTATGAAAACAGGAAAATATTTATTTTCAATAAATGAATTATGAAAACATGATTTTCTTCAATAGATAAATTATGAAAATATTTGCAAAACAAGATTTATGAAAACAAGAAAATATTTATTTCCAAAACATGAATTATGAAAACACTAAATTATTGGTTTGCACAACATGAATATAGATATCGTGAGCATCAAGTATGCTTAAGAAACCCACACAAGTCACCCACCATTCCCCATCGTCAGACCAACCACATAGATGTCATGAGATTCCCTGGGCAGATCAGTTACACTTAAGAAACCCACCAAGCTCTACTGTCAGACCAAGGACTGGAAAAAAGTGCATACCATACAGAACAGCAACAATGAAAAAAACTAAAGTTTTGAACACCGAAGCAACCTGGGCCAGAGTCTCAGTTTGCTAGGAGCCATGGCACCCTATGATAACAAAAAAGCATTCTTGGGCTGATGGTTGTCAACCATTGTTGAAATGTGCAGGAGTCATGACCATCCTTGGGTACTCGGGTATGCTCAGAACACAGGGGTAGGGTCTTCTCTCCAGTGTGCCCATATTCAATCAATCAATCATTTATTTCTATAGTGTTTTTAACAACACAGGTTGTATCAAAGCACTGAACAGTATAAAGTAGAAGAATACAATGATAGGGATGTATAATGACTGATTGAACAATTTGTTATTAAATGCAGAGAAGGTCTCTGTAATCGCTAGAAGTTAAGTATCCCCAACAAAGCAAGCCAGAGGCGACAGCGGCAAGGAACCAAAAATCCATCCATACAGAATGGAGAAAAAAACCTTGGGAGAAACCAGACTCATTTGGGGCCTGTTCTCCTCTGACCGGACGCCCAGCACTTAACCTCTAGTTCAATTTTAAACACAGCTGTGTCAGATAGTGTAAATTACTTAGAGTGTGTGTGCGTGTGTGTGTGTCTGTGTGTGTGTGTGCATCAGGATCTGGTGATCTGTCCAAGGGCGCATCTAGGTTTTCTGGTCTCTGATGAACATAATCTCTGGGTGCTGATCCACCATCTAGTCTGGATACAAATTGAGAAACAGGATAATAAAAAAAGACTATTATTAGCGTAGATGCCATTCTTTTTACGATGTCACAAGTACATGGTGTTTTAGGAGTATTGTTTCCCGGTTCCAGCGGATCTAATTAATGCGGCCTAAAAATCCTTTAACGGATCTGAATAAAAAAAATTGTATTAGTGTGTTACATGTAGGCTAGGTTAAAAGGATTTGTCTTTAATCTAGATTTAAACTGACAGCTTGTGTGTGTCAGCTTCCCAAACAGAGTTAGGGAGATTGTTCCAGAGTTTAGGTGCTAGATAGGAAAAGGATCTGCCGCCCGCAGTCGATTTTGATATTCTAGGTATTATCAAATGGCCAGAGTTTTGAGAACGCAGCGGACGTGCAGGACTATAATGTGATAAGAGCTCGCTCAAGTATTGAGGAGCTAAACCATTCAGGGCTTTATAGGTAATTAATAAGATTTTAAAATCTATCTGATGTTTGATAGGGAGCCAGTGCAGTGTTGACAGAACCGGGCTAATATGATCATACTTCCTAGTTCTAGTAAGGACTCTGGCTGCTGCCTTTTGGACTAGCTGAAGTTTGTTTATTAAGCGTGCAGAACAGCCACCCAATAAAGCATTACAATAATCTAACCTCGAGGTCATAAACGCATGAATTCATATTTCTGCATTAGAGGTTGAAAGCATAGGTCGTAATTTAGATATATTTTTAAGATGGAAAAACAGCAGTTTTACAGATGCTAGAAACATGGTTTTTTGATGGAAAGCTCTCTGTCAAACAGCACACCTAGGTTCCTAACTGATGATGAAGAATTATCAGACCAATCTCTAATCTCCCTTTTCTGTCAAAGATACT